>NW_020204985.1:1567-8717 GCF_001531365.2 Cynara cardunculus var. scolymus | reverse complement strand
CGACTGAAGATCATTACAGAAAGATTATTTGTGTGCTTCAACGACTGAGAGATATTGAATGTGAAGATCATTTTTCACAAAAGTTTACTGAAGAATTGTTATCTGAAGATTCTTTGAAGATCATATCTTGTACAGCATTACTGAAGATTTATTTATCTACATTGTCAAAAGAGAAGATCACCGTGATTCTACTTTCGAGGGGGAGAATGCTAGAAGATCTTTCTCAACAATTGATCGCTTGAAGATTACAAGTTGAAGTTTCTTTTGAAGATGACATTTTATGCATAATGTTTCAAAGTTCAAACAAGGCTTTAAAGCGCAGAATTTTCTTTCAAGTCTGAATACAAAGGGGGAGAATGTTAGGACTGAGAAATCAATATTAATTGTATTCGTCTTGAAAGTTTATAAATCGTCTTTAATTGTAAAAGTCAGCGTGTTTGACTTTTCTTTAGAGGTTTGACTTTGACTTGTCTTTGTAGTTTGACCATATAAATATGGTTAAGTCTTCGTAATTAGGAAAAAAGGAAGAGCTTAATTGTAATACATACGTGCATAATAGAAGGATTGACCATCTGACTTTCTCTCTCAATATTCTTATGTGTTCTTGATGATCTTAATGTCATATCTTGATCTGCCATGATGATTGTGAAGATTATTGAGAATTGATCAGAGATTTTGGACACACACATTCAAATTAACGAACGGTTACGCTTCGTTGAGGAGCCGGTCGAAATCCTTGATAGTAAAGTCAAGCAGTTGCGGCGCAGCAAGATTCCGATTGTGAAAGTTCGTTGGAACTCCAGGCATGGACCAAAATATACGTGGGAAAGAGAAGATTTCATGAAAAGCCAGTATCCGCACTTATTCCCAAACAAGTCATGATCTGAATTTGACAAATAAATTTCGGGACGAAATTTTTCTGGCTTGGGGAGACTGTGACAATCCGTCATTTCGGAATTTCAGGTTAGTACCTTATTTTAGGACCTTTATCGAGAATTAAGTCCTTCTAGGATTAGCTTCGATGATTAGAGATCATCTTGCTTAATTCCTAAGTTTAGTTTGAAAGATAACGTTTCGGCGGGTAACTGTCAAAGTTAACTTGTGCAATGCCAATTAGTCTTGAAATCCTCCAAATAAAATAAAGTTGATATTTTAGGTTTTGTATTTTTTTTAAAAAATTTAAAATTTCCGAAGTCCCATTTTATTGGCCAAATATGTTATTAAAGGGTGGAGTTTTAAAATCTTTTATTTAGTTGTTTTGTTTAAATAATTTATAGAGGGGTTTTATTATTTAGAAAAATAGTAATTCTTAGGGCTTGGGCCTTTAGAGGCCAGCCCATTGCTTCTTTAAAATCCTTCATATAAATACCCCTTTCTCTTTGAAACCTCTCATTTTCAAACTCTAAGCTTAATCCTACCACCTCTCTCTAATCTCAATCACCCTCCAGCCGATTCCATCTCCTCGCAAGCCTTAAAGGTTCCTGCTGTTTTTAAGGATTGCTAAAGATTCTAACAAAATGTATGTATTGAGCTATTCTATCTTCACAAAAATTCGAAAGTTTTCAATCTTCTTCACCTACTCGATTCTTTAGTAAATTTATGGGAATTAAAGAGGGGAGATTCTTCATCAAAGACCTGCAAATGTCTTCGAAAGGGTGATAATCTRTRATCCATRTTSTTTAATCTCTAAGAAAGTAGGAGAGAATCCTTGCATGTGAGGTCTGATCATATTTTATGTATGATAGGATCTTGCATGCATCTTTAATCAGATTTATTATCTTTAAAACTCATTGGAATCGGAATTTATTTTGTGGAGTTTGTTCGAAGATGATGACTCAAGCTAGAGTTTAAATTCTTGAAAATGATGAGCTTGAGACCCCTCCCCAWYAWTGCTGTCATTCTTGGTGCATGCAATCGGTTTTGGGGACGTGTGACTCAAGGTTGTAGAGTATTTAAGAAGAGTCTCAAACCCACTCAAAAATTCTTGATTTTAGAAATTGGCGGCTGTCATCATTGTTTTGGATGACTTAAGATGATGTCATTAGGTGGATTTTTTTTGGAAGGTTCCTTTTAAAAAGTAAATATTAAAATATCGGCTTTTATTTTATAAAAACCTTGATGGCATTGCATTGAAAGCAACATTGCTTTACCTTGGGCAAGAAACCTTTAAGTAATTTAGCGCTGGATATTGGTCTGTTCAGGAAGTTCGGGCGAGCCTAGAAGGCTTCTAAGAGCAACCTCTGGATATTCATCAAATTAGTGAGTTCTTACAGCCCCACTTTTACTGCTTTTGTTAATTTTATGGGGGAAAAGCATGAGATTGAGCAAACTATGCATGTTTATTTTTGGTTGAAAACTTTGGACTAAGGAACTGCTTAGTTGATGCTTTGCTCAAAACCTTTGGGCTAAGGAACTGCTTAGTCGATGCTTTGCTTGAAACCTCTGGACTAAGRAACTGCTTAGTCGGGTTTTTTTAAGCTATATTTGTTAACTGTTATTGCACTTTGAATAAATGTTAAATTGATGTGCTTGAGAGTATATTTTCCAAATAAAAGTCCCTGTCCGTAAATGCTACTTGTTAACTCGGGTACATCCCCGGGCCGTGGTATTGTGGATAGCCGCTATTGTGTTGACAGTCCCACCAAGAAAGGGGTGCACATTACCTACGTTTTTCTTGGTCTAATCATGTGGAATTTGGACCACCGCTGAATTAGTACTATATCGAACTGTGGGACCTAAGTAGTGTACGGACTACTTTTAGTTATTCGAAAATTAATGGGGCAGTTGGTCAGGTAAGGCTCAGTAGCGTCACAAGTTCTACATCGTGAGAGATTTACTTTTATTAAGTGCAAAGAATTCTCATATATTTCCAATTACTTGGTTTATGCATTGAAATGTTTTGCGCATATGAAAACCGTGAACTCACTAACTCTTTGTAGTTGACCTTGTTTTATTTTCATGCTTTTCAGGATYTAAGTAAAGTTGGTTCTGTTTTGGGAGCATACTCGTGGAAAGATCGATTAAAGTCTGAAATTGAAGTATTTTGAGAAAAGTGTATTCAGTTCTAATTTCAGTTATGTCGATAAACTTGTTTTGTTTTTGAACAACTTGGAATTGTGTTATTTATTAATTGTTGTTATGACTCGCTTGCCTGTTACATCTCGTGTTTCCGCTTTAGCGGGGAGTGACATTTCTGCCACGTTCTTTGTCATTTGAAACGATCTACCCCTAGCCCCGCTCTGGCCTCCCCTTGGTGCACTAGGCCTTCCACGATTACTGGGAGCATTTCCTTCCATTGTCAAACGAGGAGCTCTCAATTGTGGACAATTTGGTCGGATATGGTCAAGTGAATTGCAATGAAAACATCTTTTGGGTGTAGTGCAGTCCCTTGACAAATGCCCTGTCTCTCCACAACGATAACATCTCTTTGGTTCAGAGGGAAAACTTCCCTAGTGTATCTGCTGACACTGCAGGCAGGTTCTAACAGGAGGTGGCTGAGGAGCACGGTTATCTGATTTAATAAATTTAGGTCTTCGAAAACTGACTAAAGACCCCTCCTACTTTCTTTTCTCAACAAATTTCTCTTCACCCTGTCGATTCTTATTTCTTTCAGTAACTTCAGCGGCATTGACAGATAGAGAAAAAGTTTCAGGATTCATAGCAATCACGAACTCCCGAATAGAAGGTTTCAGACCCCAAATATACCTTTCTACTTTTCAGGATTCTGAAGATACGTAATGTTCAGCAAAATGAAAAACTCAATAAATTTCTCGGTATAATCCCGCATAGATCTATTCCCTTGTTCCAATTTCAGAAAATCGTCTTCCATTTGCCTTACTGTAGTCGTAGGATAGAATTGTTTTTTCAATTTACTCACAAATTCTTCCCAAGACATTGTTTGCAGTATATTCGGTTGTGCCGAGGACTCCACATCCCACCAATATAAGGCATTAGATTTGAGCATAGATACTGCAAATCTAAYCTTATCYTCTTCAGAACACCTACTAGTGTTAAATACYGATTCAATCTYTTTTATCCAGCACATTGCTTTAACTGGATCTCTCTCTCCTGAAAAGGTTGGAGGTTTACATGTCAGAAACATCTTTATATCTCATCCCCGATTATTGTTGCCTGTTGAAGGAGCTGGAGGATTAATTCCAACTCGCTCAGTTTCTATTCTAGCTGGCAGTCCCATAATGGATATCAGAGTTTCCCTCAATTTTCCCATTTCTTCTGCCAGATCGTTCCTAGTTATAAACTCTGATTGTTGCCTTTGTTCTTGTTGAGCATTCCCAGAAATAGATTCCCCTTGATCAGGGCGAATCTCAGCCTGACTCCTCTCAGGAATCTGACTCCTCCCTCGACCTCTACCCCTACCCCTTCCACGACCTCTACTCCTTGAAGCATAGGTTGGTGGATTAACGGTAGATTCCTCCCTTTCTTCAGATACAAAGCAAGCAGTTCTCTCTGATCTTCGTGATCGGCTAGACATCTGCAGATATTTTAGTATTAAACATCACGTATTCACATTCTCAAATATAATATGGTGTTCGATTATAGGTATGTACCTGTAAATTCATAATTACATTGGTCATTTGTAATTCGAATTCACCTTACATACTACCCTCTTTAACCATTATATTTTATTCCCAGTGATACTAATTATGTTCGGGATTTTTTAACATGCAAATGACAGTTTAAGTCTAGGTATCATGCTTTGAATATCTAAATCTCTTAAACTAAGGCTCTAATACCACTTCTGACATCCCCAAACTCCACATTTGCATATAACACATATTTCATTACATAGAAATAAAATTTACATCATAAGGTCCCACTAGTACAAGGATTACTATATGTACAAAATTTACATATAAAAATTTCCAAAACAAATCTTGTACTATTACATGTAATACAACATGTATCTTCAAAAGCAGATAACAGATTAGAAAAATAATCACATTTTCTCTTTCCCTTTAATATCCCCGGACCCCGCTATTCCTGTATTACATAATTTTAAAACAAAAAATGAGGGTTAGACAAGAAGGGTCTAGTGAGAAAATCCCTTCTTTGCAAATACAGGGTGATAAACACCAAAATATAATAAAGTAACTTTGCTCAGAAATATTTGTAATATAATCCAATATGCAGTTCTCAATGATATGCTTAAAAGAATAAACTCAAGAACCTCAGTTCTATTACTAAAATACATCTTCTTAATGATTCAATATTCTCAATATGAAACAAATATTGTAACCAAAGATTCTTTGAATCATCATACTAAAAAGACTAGAAATTTTTCTGAAAAGATTTAAGGTAATACTTGTCTTTTATGACAAACCATTTTCCCCTTGTATAACGTCTAAATTATTATTTCTAACAGGAATAATATCTCTAATTCATCAGGTCACAAAGAAATGATGACTCAAAGCTATTAAATCCAATTAGTAATAATAATAATATCAACATATGACAATGTCTCCCTTATTCCAAGTACACCTCTCCTTGATATGCCACTCTTATTCCTCCACCAAAACAGGGTTACTTATCAGAACAGACAAAAGTCACCACGTCTGAAAGTACTCATTCCCAGTTCCAAGCCAGAACAGACAAAAGTCACCACGTCTGGGGGAACTACCACTTAAAACAAGTTTCATACCAAAACAGACTTACGTCACCATGCTTGGTAGAAACAGTTTCACAAAGTCCACTTTCATACCAAAACAGACTTACATCACCACGCTTGGTAGGAATGTTTCCAAAAATATAGTTTCATACCAAAACAGACTTACGTCACCATGCTTGGTAGAAACATTTTCCAAATCCAGTTCCATACCAAAACAGATTTACGTCACCACGCTTGGTAGGAACATATCTTTTTATTTAAAAAGATATAAAATATCCATTTTTATAAATCCATAAATAAACCCAAATAATAGACATTTCTAAATTATATAAATGTCTAAAATAGTTAACATTTGAAAAATTATTAAACATAAATCACCCAGATAAGTTATCCGGATATACAATCCGGACAACACTATCCCTTCTTGTCCGATTTACTAATCCGGACAAGACTTGGTCGAGTTAAGACTAAACCGTATGACTCATGTCCGGTTTAAGACAATCCGAACAACACATGATCGGTTTAAGACTAAACCGCTCAATACGTAATCGGTTTAAGACTAATCCGCACGATCCTTAAGCGATTTAAGGCTAAACCGCGAATAGGATAGGTTTGCGAAAGACCGAGGTCATTTAATGACTCCAAAACCAAGTGATGATAAAAGGTACTCTTAAGCACTTCAGCACCATACAGACCTTGGCAATTTCACTATACCAGTCCTCGTTTGTGACAAAATAGCTAATTACATACACGTGCATCCAGGTAAGTATTGAACAATTTGTGCCGACAAAAGATTATAAATTTGTGCGCCCAGTAATTGTTAGTTCACCAGCAAATGCATGCATTCATGATACCCCACGTGTATTTGATGATGGGGTGTCATGTTGAAATGTTTCACATTGAATTTTGTATATTAGTGAATTTTTATGCTATGTGTTCATTTTGCAGCTTATAGCATCATGATAACCTATCTATCGTGTTTTTTCAGAAGCAAAGAGAACAACCCAAAGTCCCTTGCCAAATGGAAATGGAGGTTGATAGATTCAACAACTTACCAGGGCATATTGTCGAGGAAATTTTTGCCCCTTTTAACACTAAGGGATGCAGAAAGGACTAGCATATTGTAAAGTAAGTGGGGATACAAGTGGCTGAACCTTACAAGTCTTCTTTTTGATAATCAGTCTATGTTAACATCTTTCCAAGACCCAACAATCATAAAAAATAAAATGGTTAAGATTGTGATCATGTCCTCTTACTTCATAACGGTCTAAGGATAGTTCTCTCATTTAGAGCTATTCAACTATTTGTTAAAACCTCCTTCAGCTTCGATGGATTTAAGATCTTAACCAGCCTTGATCTTCAACAAATTACAATGGACCAAGATGTTTTTGAGGATCTATAGACAGGTGCCTATTACTCAGGAGGTTAACATTGATGAACTTTGAGGGATTTGCCCATCTCAAGATTCATGCTCCAAAACTTACTTTCTTCGACATTGGAGGTGTCTTTGAAGATGTCAATTTC
>NW_020204985.1:0-1187 GCF_001531365.2 Cynara cardunculus var. scolymus | reverse complement strand
TAATAATAATTTAAATATTTGATAATCTAATTTTTTTCAATAATTATTGATGTATTTTGTATATCTGTTGTTTCTATTTAAAAAAGTTATAGTAATGAATCTTGATTATCCTTAATCTTTTATTACGTTGGTGAGTGTTGATTTATCAGTTTTATGTATTGATTTATTTTAAATAACGTTATTAATATTATATATAGATATTTAAACTATGGTTATTATTAATAATTTTCATAACTCTATTAATTAAATATGCTCAAAACCAATCTTTATCTAAAATAAATTGTTGTATATGGACTTGCAACTTATTCCATATTTATAAAAATAGTCAAAAAAAAAATTTACATTTTTCATCAACATAAAATTTTGATCATCGCGCAACACGCGATGTCGAACACTAGTATTGATTAAAGGAAGAACCAAGAGTTATTGATGTGGCATCATGAGAATTAAGTATTTAGGTGTTGATGAATTGTAGTTGAGTTTGAGATATCCCACATTTGTGAGATATTGAAATATTGGAATAAAATGATGTGTATAAGAAAGAAGGATGAGATTCATTGTGTCAACTCATGAGATTTGAGTCATAAGGTTATCTTATTTGGATGACCTTGTTTTTGCAAAAACAAATTTTATATTGTGCTAGCTCATACGGCTTGAGTCATAAGATTATCTTATTTGGATAACCCTATTTTTGAAAAACAAATCTTATTATATAAAAATAAAAAATGAATAGTATTTACAATCATCAATATATATATATATATATATATATATATATATATGTATATTGTTAGCTCTCATATTTCATTTAATGTAAAAGTATGAAAAAGTATTACTGCAAGTGTTGACAGAAGGGTTCTACTACAAAAGACCACAGAGGACCAACAACAGAAGATATATAAAAGCGTTCAAGTCAAGAATGACAGAACCTCTGTTGTCTCTCACAGAGGTTTTGGAAACTGATCCTCTGGAATCAAGTGCTTACAAGTCATATCCAGCAGAGCCTCTGGGATGGCTCACAGAGGGTCTGTAGTTTATCTTCTGTGAAGAACCACTTCTCACTGYTTTACTTAGGTTTGTTAGCTGCACGTGCTTATCACGTGACTATGTTTGTAATCTGCTTTATTTGAATGGCTTAGATCATTTCACTTGTCTAGGTCATGTCAGAAAAGCCGTTAGGAACTAAT
>NW_020204984.1:0-8785 GCF_001531365.2 Cynara cardunculus var. scolymus | reverse complement strand
TTGCTCCATCGTATGTGTTCCTTGCATCCGAGGACTCTTCCTACTATACTGGCCAAGTTCTTCATCCTAATGGTATTATTCTACACACGCAAGTATATGCATCATTACTACAAAATTGGCTTCATAGGACAAAAATGATGCCTAAATTTCCAAATAGACTACTTTATAAGACTTACGTTTATAGAACCATATAATTATTGTAGATCCTATTTAAAGGTTTTTGCAATAGGAAGGTAGAGCGTATTTAGGCATCATAACAATTTCTTTCTTTTAATTAAAACACTTTATCATTAAGACATTTTTGAAACAAAGTTTTTTAAGACACTTTTAACATACAAGTTCTATGATTATATAATTGTACGTCATATATAAAAGTGTTACAATAGGATATTATAACAAGTTTTTTATGATATTTTTAAATAAAGTGTTAAGTTAACTTTTTTATAGAACACTTCTAAAACAAAAAAAAATTAATACACTTTTGAAATAAATATTTTATTAACAATTGTGCTAAGAATACATCTTTTTAGACAGACACATTCTTTTTCCAAATAATGTCACTTAAAAAAACTAATACGATGTTTTATTTCAAATTGTCCAGAAAAACTTATGAGGACTCTCAAAAGCGTTCTATCAAATTATTGTAACACATAGTAGTTTAGGTCCTATTAACTTAAGTTCTATTAAGAAGTCTATTAAGACACTTAGACATGATATGACATCCTATAAAATTGATTTTGTTGTAGTGTACGGAAACAAATACATAACAACACATAGTTATATTGCTTTTTTCTTGAAAACAGGTGGGGAAATCGTCAATGCTTAGCCCTTGAATTTGTTTAAGATAATAGAGTGAAATGTAAGTATAGTTTATGTCCTTAAGTCGTAGTACATACTCAAAATAAAAGTGACATGTTGATCAATCATGTAAATGGCGCACTTTGGTGACGGTTAAAGGTGCTGTTCTCGAGAGCTTTTTGGAACTACTATACAGACGCTAGCTGCAATGGGCTTTATACGAACGTACCCTTAAAATATTAATACAACTTTGGTTTTATATACGTAGTGACTATTTGTCACTCCGTTAGATGTGTATCACAAATGTCTGCAATGGAATAAAAAATGGATTCTCTTTCTTTGTTGATCTACTTCAATTGATATATACTAGTCATGATTGGTTTTGCAGTTGCATATATAGATTATAGATACCGTTTTACTTCCTCTGTTCCAAAATAAGTGTAGATAATGAAAAACACACACAATATTATAGTTTTTACTTTTTAATTAGTTAACTAAATGATAAGTATACCCTTAACAATAATGGGGGTAATGAATTTTCTCTATTTAATAATGAAGAGTAGAATTGGGAAATAGACAATTACTTTTGAAAAGTGAACACTAACTTTAGAATAAAATAAAGGGAAAATTCTAAAAAAACCAATGGACTTTAGTTTAGTTAATGTGATAAAATAATGAAAAAAGTCTGGAAAAAAGCCAATGGACTTTCATATTTTGAACGATTACGTTCCTAAATTTTTTTAATCAAAAAATATTTACATCTATAAAACGAAAAATATACTTATATTTAAAAAAGATTATTGATAAATTTTATTTTAATTAAAAATAAAAAATATTTTGTCAGTGATTTTTTAAATTAAAAAAAATAATAAAAAATTACTGATTAAATCTTCTTTATATATAAAAGTAAGATCCACAAGAAATGATGTGGCACCCTAAGAATTGAGTATTCTATATTTCTTGTATAGAGATTGAGTTTTGTGTATCCCACATTGATGGAGAGATGAAAGATTGACAATTGATGGTAGGTATATGAGATGAGGTTAATGTGTCTTTGTTTTAACTCATGGGATTTGATTCTCTTGGCTAATCCTATAAACTCATATCGTTAGCTCATGTTGGCTAACCCTCCAAACTCATGGGGTTGGTTCATTTTGGCCAACCCTTTGTTTGCAGAAAATTCATCTTTATTAAAAATCTTTATAAATAGGGCTCTCTCTATATATAAGTAAGATTCATAAGAAATGATGTGTCACCCTAAATATTGAGTATTATATATTTCTTGCATTGAGGTTGAGTTTGTGTATCCCACATTGATGGAGAGATGAAAAATCGACAATTGATTGTAGGTATATAAAGTGAGGTTGATGTGTCTTTATTTTAACTCACGGGGTTGAGTTCTCTTGACTAATGCTATAAACTCATATCACTGGTTCATGTTGTCTAACCCTATAAACTCATGAGATTTGTTTATTTTGACGAATCCTCTATTTGCAAAAAAGTTGTATATATAAAAAAATCAATATATCAATACAAAAGAAAGCTAGAAAATAATAAGGTGACATCATTAAAACCAAATATTTTAAAATTCTTGCATTGTGGTTGGATTTTGAGTATCCACATTGATTAGAAATTGATATGTCAATGAGAAAAATTAGTATATAAGAGAAATATGAGTTTCCTTTGAAAGTTAAAAGGTTCATTTGGCTATATAAGTCATGTTTATCTTTAAATGTTTGGAGCAATTGTCTAAACTCACGARCAATTGTCTAAACTCACGTGGTTGGATCATTTTGACTGAACTTCCAAACATATGCGGTTGACTCATTTTGGCCAACCCTTTTTTGTGAAAAAAATAATCTATATTAAATATTAATAAAAGAGATAATCTTAATATGTTTTTGAAAGTAAGAAGCAGAACCGTTGATTCGGCACCCTAATAATTGAATATTCTTCAATCTTGAATTGTGATTGAGTTTTGTCAATCCCAAATTGACAAATCATGAATTGTGGTTGAATTTGACTTGAAATCTTAATCCATATTGATTATAAAAGAAATTAATGAAAAACGGTTAAGTATATGAAACGAGAATGGATGCCTTGAAATAGTGGAAGGGTTACAATTTTTTGTTTACTACTTGACATGTGTTATGATCACCGTGTAACGCACTGGGCCGAACACTAATTTATTTTAATTTAAATCTGATGTTAACCAATAACAAGACTACACCACATATAAATCAAAATTAGCAAATGGTAGACCAAATTTGTCTCTTTATATTTTCATAACCTACTTTCGGCTATGTAGATTCGTCAAATGTCTCCAACAATTGTAAAAGGAAGGGAAATTCTTTTCGCTTAAAAAAATATAAAAACCAAACACATAATTTTTTTTAATTAATAGTTCACGAGTCTCATATATATGAATCGTAGATAAGGTGATTATTTGTGGGTTTGGATCAGTCCCGACCAATGCTAACCTAATTTTTTTTGTTTAACGAGATTAACATAGCAACTTATATATATATATATATATATATATATATATATATAAGATTAAAAATTATGTGAAACAATTGAAAATACATAACAATATATCTTTCAAACGTAACAACTTCCTTGGAGTTTAGAGTCAATGGAAGAATCGCCCACGCACATTGATTATAGATATAGGATTTAGGAAACTAAAGCAATCATTCCTAGCATTTGATGAGGTCACTATGAATATTAACGCGTGCCTCTAACATGCATGTCCAAATTTATTTTTGCATTGTCAAAATCGTCCATTGGTTAATTTTAACGAAACCGGTTTGGAATGTCCAATGCCCCTTTTTCTAGTGGCCGGATGGGTCGGTTCTAGCAGGTCATCCTGCCGTGAACCAGGGAGATACAAGTCCGGCAAACAAATTCTTTTGCTTCGTCCTTTCACAGTGGAGACATTCGGTACATCTACCGTTGATAATATAAACAATTTTTTGGTTATATTTTTGACGTTATTTTGGTGTTATGATTTCAGTAAATTGAATATAGGTTTTGTTAAATGAGTACTAGTAACAATGTTAAAACAATTTTGGTGGTTTCAAACCAAGTTGTTTCTAGCACAAAATATTAGAGTCGTAGTGTCCTTGGTTTACTATCATAGTACTAATTTATATATTATTCTTCCCCTCTATCCCTTCATGTATTATTCATTTTTCAAACCCTTTTTCTTCAACAATCTACTTTTTCAGGTAATCTTTTATTTTCTCTGTCCATCAATTGATTTGTTCTTTCATTTTTATAAACTTCTATTATTCAATAAGATCATTTTTCAGGTTTACTATGAGAATACTAATTTAAGTATTATTCTTAACTTTTGTTGGGATTTTAGAGTTTATTTTTTTATTTTTTTCTTCTATATTTTTCTTAAGTCTTTTCAATGGAATTGAGGATTTGTTCTTGACAGCAGTTATAGAGTTTTGATGATTACAACGATTCGATAATTGAATTTTATGTATTAAAAAAAATATATAACATAACATCAACAAACTTCAATATGTTCTTTTTCAGTTGTTATTTTTCTTCCAGATTAATACAAGAAGACTAATTCTACATTCTTTTTCGACTATTAGAATATATAACATAACATCAACAAATACTAATGTATTGTTTTGAACCTAAAAATTGCCTAAACTTTTATGTACAGGGCTATTATACTTGGGATCCGGCTTTGAACGCCCAAATCCTAGAGAGATGGGAGAGAAAGTCGGCCAAGCCGTATAATGATAACACGAGTGCCGCGAGGAAGAAAGCTGGGGAAAAAAAAGGATGAATGGGTATCCTCAGTACGATGAAACGGACCCCAACCGGGATATGAGTGTGTTGAAGCATTTCCCCCCAGCTAGATATCTTCAGATGTGTGGGTCTAGATGGTCAATCGTTGGAACAGTGATAATTGGAAGGCTATTTCTGGTGTGGCGCGTGAGAACCGTGATAGCCAAGTTGCGCTACACACCGGTGGATCGATACCATTTTCAGAGCATGGTGCTCATCTGCTAGAACCTAAAACCCATTAATTTAGTAGCTTGATTTTTATTATGTTATAATTAACACATGTTTGTATTATTTGACCTTTGTAGGCACGAGCAAAAGATGGCGTGCCCCCGACCGTTGTGGAATTGTTCGATTACACACACAAGAAGAGGTCGAGTGGAGATGCCGCATCTACGGATTCGGGGGGGGGGGAACGTGACCACAAAATGTAGCCAAGTCATGTTAAGTATATCTATCCATTATAATTGGGTTGCCATTTGCTGGACAAACATTATAATTTGTTAAGTTAGAAATTACGTGTGTGTATATATATATATATATATATCATTATTTAGTTTGAGTTGTCATTTGTTGGGCAAACATTATGATTGTTTAAGTTAGATTTTAAGTATATATCATTATTTAGTTTGGGTTGTCATTTGTTGGGAAACGTTAGGATTGTTTAAGTTAGAAGTTATGTATATATATATATATATATATATATATATATATATATCATTATTTAGTTTGGGTTGCCATTTGTTGGGCAAACGTTATGATTGTTTAAGTTAGAAATTACGTATATGCCATTATTTAGTTTGGGTTGCCATTTATTGGGCAAACTTTAGGATTGTTTTGAAAACGTCCCATTTACAGCCATTATGCTGTCAAAATTGACTTGCAATATTTTTTAAACCATATATAGGATGAATATTCAACTGGTCTCAGCCAAAGATACGGCGATGATCCCTCCACCTATCCCTTAGTTGATAAAGAGTTGTGGGAACAAGTGGTTGGGGGAAGCAAGAAATGCTGTTTATTTGGGTTTGGGTACAACCAAGATCCCAATTGGGTCTTGACTGGGAACTACACAGAAGGTGGTTCATCTTCAGAGGGTCGGGTATGTGCATCTTTTGCTTTGATGATGTTTATCGATTTAGTTTATAATTCATATTAAATATTATAACGTTTTTATTTATTTTATAGGAAATTCAAACCTTAAAGACCCAACTTAGAGACTTACAGGAACGACAGCGAGTGGAGGAGGAGCGACGTCGATTGGAGGATGAGCGACGACGACAGAAGGAGGAGCAACAAGATAAACAACTTCAAGATATGTCTGCTTTGGTTAGACAGCTCAGTCAATCTCAAAAATTCCCCCCCGCCACCACCATATTGAATAATTTATTTTGGTTTGAAACAATTTAGTTTTGTTTATAACAATTTAGTTTTTGTTTGGTTGAAATAATTGTAGTTTCACTTTAATGTATGATATTTAGTTCTATTTCGCCTTTTTAGTTTCATTTTTAATATTGTACACATTTACAGATTTTAAATACAGGTTTTAAATATTAATTTTAAAATAAATTTAAAATATTAATATTTATATATTTTTTCCGGCCGATTTGTCCGCGGGTAATGTTTTTAATATAAAAATATTTTTTTAAAAATAAATTTAGAATTAATATTATATATCATTTCCAACGGATTTTTGGCGGACATATCCGCCGGTAATTTTTTAAAATTAAAGATATATTCTTTTAAAAAAGATTTATATTTTTTCTGTCGAGAAATGTTTCCGGCGGAATATTCCGCCGGTAAATTAAATTTTTTTTAAATACTTAACCATTTTGTTAATTTAATCAAGATTTTATAAATAAACCGGTGAGAAATTTCCGGCGGCCGGGATCCGCCATAAAATGATAAAATCCGCCGCTTTTTCTGCCGAAAAAACAATCACCGGCGCCACTTTTTCCGGCGACAATATCCGCCGGAAATCACTGTTTCCAGAGGATTTCCGGCGGATATTGCCGCCGGAAAAAATGTCTTGTTTGGTAGTGAAAATACAATATCAAAAGTAACAAAAAAATATCTAATAAATTTACACCCAACTCTAATTGTATTATTAAAAATTCAATGTATTCGATATAGATATTATTTATCGCTCCTAAACATTTAATTTAAATGCATCTTAATGATGGGAAAAGTTAAAATTAGCATTTATCTCTCTTGTTTCAAATTCGGAGATTTCCCGACCCTGTCTCTATATATTTTCAGCATACATTATAGTAGTATTAACATGGCTCTTGTTGTTATTCGATACGGTTTTTTCTCTAACAATTTGCGCATTTTCTTGTCTCGCTCTTTTTATCTTTTAACCCACTAATTAAAGTATTTGATTTTGAATAAAACACACACATACACATTTTTAGTAAATTAACTAACTTTTGGGTATTGTTTTTCATGAAACGCATATAAATCAAATTCACCTAATGACATGAACCCAACATCATTTATTCATTTTGGGAAAAGAAAAAAAATAAAAAGACCAATTAAATAAATAATGAGGTGATTTGACGTGATTGGTGAGAAAGAAAAAGAGACAAAAAATTCGGTCCCGAGGTGCATGTTTTGTTCGATAGTCACCGTCTTATAATAAGAAGTACGGTGCACATATATTTTCGGTCCATTCTACTTCTTTTCCATTTCCACCACAACGGATCAGTGTTTCATTCATTCATCGTAAGTCATGTTGTACTCGATTGCCACTGGCATTAGTGGGATTCCGATCACTGATAAGTCATGCACGTTGTCACGAAGGTTGTTGGCTACACGTGGTACATCGAGAATTAGTGGTTACGGTGTGGTGATGAATGTCGGCTCTCTTGTTGAAAGGCGTCGTTGCTCTGCTTTTCCCACCCTCAAGGTCTTCTTATACTTATACAATGTTTTTGTTAATTTTATCGAAATAATTGTATACGAGATCACAAATACAATTTCATGGTGACTATATATATATATATATATATATATATTAGGTGAAGGCAATTGGGAAGGAAGATCAGAGTGAACCACGATTTCCACCACAACATCAAGAAACGCAACCAGGAAAAGAGTATCTCATGAACCCTCTTCCTCAATTCAGTAACCCAAATTACAACCCATCTGACAAACTTCGTGTATGTATGCTTAATTCACGTATTGTATTAAGTTTTTGAAATCAACACACTATAAATGAGACACTAAAAATGTCTGAGTCTGCTAATAGACTATTTTATAGGACTTAAGTTTGTAGAATCATACACTCTTGCGTACCTAGCTAAGAGTGTTGTAATAAGTTTATACGACGTTTTTTTTATTATATCTTAACATTTTTTTAAGAATATGAAGTGTCCTATTTGCCTCTTTATATGATATTTGAAAAAGTGTCTTATGAAATGGTTATAATAAGGCACTTTGTTTCAAAAGCGTGTTTAAAAGCTTGATAACTGTCATTTAGACATATTACAACACTTTAAGATATGACATTAACACGTATATTACTATAAACTCTAAGTCCTATAAAAGTAATCTTTTAGGACATTTAAACACCTTTGTGTTTTACTACTTCCATTTCATTGTAGTGACATATGTCATTTATAATAAAATCGAGTTTATAGAGTTGTTTTAAGACATTTAGACATTCGGTTAAAAATGTCTTAATAAGTTGTTTTTAAAGTATTTAATTTTATAGGACCAAACACTTGTGTCTCATATGTAAAAATGTTACAATAAATTTATTTAACAAGTTTTTTAGAAACCCAATTGTGTTGTAGTGTGTCAAACTCTTTCTATCTACAAAAAGTCCTTCAAGTTTTTTTTTCTTTTGCTGGTAGGGAAAGGTGGCTTTAGTGACCGGAGGAGATTCAGGTATCGGAAGGGCCGTTTGCTACGCCTTTGCTAAAGAGGGTGCAACTATAGCCTTCACGTATGTCAAGGGTGATGAGGACATAGATGCCACTGACACCTTGAAGATCATCAAAGAGGCAAAAACGAGCGAGTCAAGTGATCCAACTGCAATATCAACCGATCTCGGATACAACAAGAATTGTCAAAACGTTGTTGATGAGGTCATTGCGAAATATGGGCGCATCGATGTCCTGATTAACAATCCAGCCGTGCAGTACGAAACATATTCTTTAGAAGATATAACGGA
>NW_020204983.1:7621-10247 GCF_001531365.2 Cynara cardunculus var. scolymus | reverse complement strand
CTTGGGCTGCTGTGTAGCTGAATGAAATGTCTCCAATGAAGAAATCTACTTATGTTCCTTCAAAACTGTGTAGCTTCAAAAACATACTTGACCTCTAGCAGATAGCTTCTGAATAAGCTGCTGTTTACAAATCAGAAACTGTTACCAATCTGCTGAGCTGCTGTTTTAGTCCTGCTGTCAAGACCTGCTGCAGCTTCTCAAACTCAAACCAGCAATAACAAAACTTTCTATTGCTGCACTAAACTTTCTGCACACTATCTAAATCAGACACCTGCTGTCAAACACAACAAAAACAACACAAACAGCAAACACAACACACACAAGTTGTTGAACAGTAGCTGTTTTGTTGTTGCTGCTGTTTTAAATTCTTGCTTCTGCTTCAAATTCAATATGCTGTCAAGACCTGTTAAGACCTGTCAAAAAGCTATAACTCTGTGTTATCAAAATAAACCTGYTGTTACAAAAAACACAGTTTTAAAATAAAACTACTTAAACCTGTTACTGCTGTTCAAATCTGCTTATAACRAAACCAAAACAGTCAAGCACAAAAACAACAAACAGATTTAAACCTCTTCTGTTGTAAACACAAAAACAGTCACCTTCTGTGTTCCACTTGGACTATTTAAATGTGTTTGCTGTTGATTCAATTCTGTTTCTAAAAAGACTAAACAGACTTATAAAACAGAACAAAACTTCTGAACCAGTCCCAAAATCACAAACACACGACAAGTATTATACACAAATCAGCAACAAGAAGCTTGAAGGCAATGTAATTCCTATTCTCTTCTCAGTATGATGAGACAATGAACAAACACTCTAAACTGCTTAATAAACAGATTATAGCCAGTGCAAAGTCTTTCCCTGTTTCTGTTTTAAATCTTGAAAACAGTCACACAKACAGAATCTAGATCACACCACAATAAAGCTGTACTGCTTCTGCTTCAAATTTGTTTTACCTGCTGTTACATGTTAGCTTGAATGTAAAACCTGTCAAAGTTGAGTGTAAACCGGACAACTTGATACTCAAAATACACACAGCAAATATGACTAAACAGGACAGATGCAAATCTTAAACCTGAAAGCATATGAAAACAAATTGGACAGCATAGGAGCAATTTAAGAAATCTGATTAACTCAATCAACAATTTCGTTGGATCAAATTGAATCAAGAAATGATGACCAATTAAAATTTTGAGTAAGTGGAATTGAGCGGATTAGAAATCCGGACAGCTCTATACACAAAATTTCTAAGTACTAAACCGGTCAATAGAAAAACTAATCCGATCACAACTCCGGTCAAGAGGTAAACGGTTTAGTTATAAACCGCTCAAAATTGAAAACCTAAAAACTTACCTGATTTGTGCAAAACGTCCGGTGTAGCTTAACCGCTCAAGAAATCCGGTCAAGAGATGTGCGGTTTACCTCTTCTCCGCTCAAGCTACGTGCGGTTTACCTCTTCTCCGTTCAAGCTACGTGTGGTTTACCTCTTCTCTGCTCAAGTGGTGTGCGGTTTAGACGAACACCGCTCAAGAAATCCGATGAAGTTGTATGCGTTTACCCTCAGTCTTGAAATCGATTGAAGAGAAGAATCAATCGGTGAACAATCCGGTCAAAGAACCTGCGGTTTACCTCTTCTCCGTTCAAACTGAAATCGATTTAGATGAAGACTATGGATTGGCCTAAAAACTAAACCTGATGGGCCTTAAACGGATTGGACTTAAAGAAAATTTTGGCCGGTTTAACAAAAATCAGCCAAACAAAAAAAATTAAAAACAGATCAAAACTATTAAAAACACAAAAACTGGAAAATTTTAACAAAAAATGGATCAAAAACACTGATATAAAAAAAAATTTCAAGAACACGAAAAAATTTAAAAACACAAAATCCGATTAAATCTTGAAAAAAAATGATCAAATCACAAAAATTTGTGAATAACAAAGACTCACAACACAATTCCGAGCATTTTGATCATGTTTTTAACACAAAAACACAAGATTTTTATGAAAAATCGGATCAAAATCTAAAAAAAATCAAGAACACGAAGAACAGAAAAAAATTCCAGAATTCTTTTTTACTCATCTTCAATTTCTTCCTCTGATTTCTTGCATCCTGCTCTGATACCAATTGTGAGTCCACTTTCACTGATCAATCTTCATAATATCTTCAACAATGGCAGATTTAGAATATATCTTGTATGAACATCAACAACACTTAGAGAGAGAAAGTCAAACTCTATATTTCAGTCAAACCTCTCTATTACGTATGGATTTACAATAATGCTCTCCTTACTAATAATTACAAAGAATACTACCTATTTATATGGTCAAACAAACTAAAGACAAGTCAAAGTCAAACTTCTATAAGAAAGTCAAACACGCTGACTTTTACAATTATAGACTATATTTAACTTTCAAGATGAATAAAATTAATACTGATTTTTCAGTCCTAACATTCCTCTGTAAACAGTCATATTTACAGGCTTTCCATTTGCATCCTTATTAAGAGCCGATCATTCCTCTGTAAACTTTTTCAGCATGTCTCGAACATACTTACTTTGATTGATAAAGATTCCTTCATTAGTTTGTTTGATCTGAAGACCTAAAAAAAAGTTAGTTCTCCCATCAT
>NW_020204983.1:0-1347 GCF_001531365.2 Cynara cardunculus var. scolymus | reverse complement strand
GGTTCTTTGGTGTGAGTGTTGTCTTCTTGAAGTATTGTTGTCTCTGATGAATTTACAATGCAAGTTCTTCAGCGATCACTGAACATACTCAGTGATGATCGCTGGAACTGAAAATACAGAAACACAAATACAACGTGGAAGGAAAAAGGGATTATCATCAAATTACTAAGAGAGAGGATCAACAAATAGCTATCATATATTTTGTAAGTTAATTATTCCTTCTCGTTAAAGTTATTATAGTGAAATGTTTTGAAGCTTCATATTCTCTTGAATATTTTACAAGCTGTTCTTCACTATTCTTCATTCATACGATAGATTTAGGTTCTATAACATAAATCTTCGTGTTATATTGAGAGATCTGGGATCAACAATGGATTTTTCTCTCATTGAGAATAGCTGCTTCCTCTCTAAAGCTTCGTCAGATATCAACTGGTAGTGGCACAAACGACTTTCTCACCTTAACTTCAAGACACTCAGTGAGTTGTTTAGAAATGATCTCGTCACTGGTCTTCCTCAACACTCCTTTGCAAAGGAATCTCTTTGCTCAACGTGTGAGAAAGGAAAACAGACAAGAGCTAGCTTCAAGTCAAAGCAAATCTATTCAGTGACATGGCCTCTTCAGCTACTGTACATAGATCTCTATGGTCTAGTGAACGTCCAATCTATTGTTGGAAAGAAATATACACTCATCATTGTTGATGAGTACTCCAGGTACACTTGGGTCTTCTTTCTCAGATCCAAAAGTGAAACACCTGAAGACATAATATCGTTCATCAAGAAAATATAAGGGCTTAATAATATTAAAGTACGATCTATCAGAAGTGACCATGGTACTGAGTTCAAACACAGTACCATGGATAACTTCTTTAAGGACAAGGGAATTTCTCACAACTTTTCTTCAGTGAGAACTCCTCAGCAAAATGGGGTCGCTGTAAGGGCAAATCGAACAATCATTGAGGTTGCTCGATCAATGCTCAGTGAATCCCATCTCCCTACCCATTTCTGGGTTGAAGCTATCAACACCGCTTGTTTCACTCAAAATCGGTCAGTGATCGTTAAGAGGTTCAAGAAGACAACTTACGAACTTATCCATGGAATAAAGCCCTCTAAAGGATTTCTACATATCTTTGGTTGCATGTGTTATATTCTCAACAACCATGATCTACTAGGAAAGTTGTTGATCCTCTCTCTCAGTGATTTGATGATAATCCCTTTTTCCTTTTCGATGTATTTCTGTATCTGTAATTTCAGTTCCAGCGATCATACACTGAGCTTGTTCAGTGATCGCTAAAGAACTTGTTTTGAAATTCATTCAGAGACAACGATACTTCAAGAAAACAACACTCA
>NW_020204982.1:7607-8857 GCF_001531365.2 Cynara cardunculus var. scolymus | reverse complement strand
CGAAATTTTGTTTTGCTACACGATTTAATATAAAATTGTATTTAAAAAATAAGCAGGGACAGACCCAGAGGGGTGGTTGGGGCAAGGACGGACCCAGAAATTTTTTTAAACGGTGGCACCATAAAATTAATATAGTATAATATACATTTAAAAATAATTACAAAAAATATGGTTTTTATAGTACCGATAGGGCTGTAAACGAACCGAACATTCAGCGAACCGTTTGTGAACCGTTCGACGGGAAGTTCGTTTATTTAATAAATGAACGAACATGAACTATTTTTTTTGTTCGTTTAGTTAAACGAACGAATATGAACAATAGTCTCGTTCGTTCGTTTATGTTCGTGAACGTTCGTTCATTTACCGTTCGTTTACGTGCGTTTATATATTAAGTTTAATATATTATCTTTTATTTATTTACTTTGAATTCAAATAATATTTATTTATGTTCGTTTATGTTCGTTTAGCCCGTTCGTTTATGTTCGTTCGTTTACGTTCGTTTAGCATGTTTACGAACGAACATAAACGAACACAAACACACCTTATTTCCAAACGAACGAACACGAACACAAAGATTTTCGTTCGTTTACCGTTCGTGTTCGTTCGTTTGTTCGGTTAAGTTAAACGAACGAACATGAACAAGCCTCCGTTCGTGTTCGTTCGTTTGTTCGGTTAAGTTAAACGAACGAACATGAACAAGCCTCCGTTCGTGTTCTTTCGGTTGTTTACAGCCCTAAGTACCGATAAACAACTCTTAAACTTGTACCCGACGTGTCTTCATCTTTTGAAAACGGTCAATATATACCCGAAAATAATTACAAAAAAGTATGGTTTTGGTTATTTGGGCTTTGTTTTGTTTGGGTTTTAGTTGCACCATTTGGATTTCAGGGAAATACGGTAGCACCTTCTAAAACGATACGGTAGCACCGTTAACAAACCTAAATTTTTTACCCTTCGGTCGCAAAATAATACGGTGTTACGTGCCACCCATGCCACCACATCAGGTCCGCCCATGGGTTGGAGGGTGGCACGTACCACCATATTGTTTCTCCGTGGTAAGGTAAAAAAAATTAGATTCATGAAGGGTGCAACCGTTTTGTTTTAGAATGTGCAACCGTTTTATATGGTGCCACCATATCCAAAATTCTTGGGTCCATCCCTGAAAATAAGTGATTTTTAGTTTAATAATATCTATTGGTTTTTAAATAACTTTAGTACAAGTTTATGTAGCACCCCTTTTAAAAATCTTC
>NW_020204982.1:0-5847 GCF_001531365.2 Cynara cardunculus var. scolymus | reverse complement strand
GGACATGAAATCCCATTGACGTATCCCCCAGTTGAAAACCATCCTGAAGATTTCTACTGCGATATATGTGAGAAGGAAATGCACCCCAAGTACCCGCTCTATCATTGTCTTGCATGCAAAAATTCGTTTCACCTTCAGTGCATTCGTCGGTTCGATCGTTATGCAAATGTTAAGAAAGAGGGCAAGATGATTGTTTCTTATCACAAACATCAATTGACACTCGTTCGAAGAAAGAAAACGTCTCAATATACGTGTTATAGTTGCAATTTCGATGTTAACGGTCATTTGATCCTTGAATGTCGGGCTGGAACATGTCCTTTTAGAATTTGTATCTCGTGTCATCATAATAAAACGGAATAAACTTCATAGTATCCTTTGTCGAGTTCTCGTTTTATTCCACAAAAAACAATTTTAATCAAATAATTAGCATTTGAGTATAATACAAATAAAAACAATAATTAATAATGCAAAAGGCAAAGGTTGTTACTATTTTGCCTTGATTAGTTTATAATAATATTAAGTTTAGAATTATTAATTACATGTAAGAGGCCGTTTATCTAAACACTTACTCGGTAAACGATTAACGGTAAAATCCAACTCTAACGCTTACTTATCGGGTAAGATTTTAGTCTACAAAACGACATCAAAATATATTATTTAGAAAGTGATTTCCAATCACGATACATGAATTTATCCAAATATCTACAACTACACAAAACCCATATTCCCCAACATTAATTTTCCAACATTTATCGTTCATTACAAAATTTCTTTCTTCATACATATATGATTTTAGTATTTCCTATGACTTAGGAGCCGTTTACCCAAACGCTTACACGATAAGCGCTTATTGGTAGGAGTGAATAATATAATTTATTTTACTAGGTAAGATTGTAGTACATTAAAACGGTGTCGTATATAATAATTTACCCGGTAAGCTTACCCGGGTAAGAGTCATCACCCTCACTTACCGGGTAAGACTCTCCATTCTTATTACTGCTCTTACCAGGTAAAATTCTCGACACTTGTTATGTTAATCCAGTAAGAAAAATTACCCGACAAGCACTCACCAGATAAGCATTTAGTAAACGACCCCTTAGTTGGGTTCTCATTTTATTCCACCAAAACAAATTTTAATCAAATAATTAGTAGTTCGGTATAAAATAAATAAAGTTAAATATAATATTAAAAGACAAGAATTTAATAATACAAAAGTTGGAGGTTGTTATTTGTTTGACTTGACTAGCTTGGTCACCAACCACTTCCATAATATATTATGTTTAGAATTATTAAGTATTGGGACAGATACGAAATGCTTATTTGGTGTCATTTATAATGCAACAATCCGTTTACATTTCACGTAAACGTGACAAGGACAAAAAAAATTACTGGATAAGAAACATAGTAAGGACCGAGAAGTTTATCCGATAATGGAGAAATAGGGTAAGAGTTTACGTCTGAATAAAGGATGCTAGTCAATAACCTAATTATCTATACTAATTCGGAATATAGATTACATTCGGGTGTCGCTAAAATGCTCAAAAGAAAAATATCTAGTAACTCCACAAATACGCCCAAGGACGTAATTCCGAAAAATGCCTCCATCGACACAAATACTCAACTCAACCCTTGGGAGCCCTATCGCTAAGAGAACATGATATACATGTCATTTGAGAAGAAAAAAATGTTAGGCTTAACACATAGTGAGAACAAATAGTTACTGAATAAAGCTATAAAACTTTAAAAAGGAAAACATAGCCTTAGTCAAATTGATTGTACATTTTAACTCACTTTTATTCTTGGAAGGGAATAAGCCATCCAGATATGAAAGGGGAGACCCGATTTCCATTAACCGTGGCGAAACACATGAGTAGTCTATGGTTCAATGTTATGTAAGCATCAGTAACGAGTGACCAATCATTAAGATCAACCCCCTTTGGGTCTTATAATTTAATGAATTAACAAGCTCAACTAAATCAAGTTTCTTGCCTGTGGAGTTCCCAACATCAACCATATAGGTCCTTACCTTAAGGATTCCATAGGCCCAGCTAAACTAATTCACTTAGAAATTACATTATATGGTTATTGGCCGATGCCCAACTTCAAAGGTCCACATCTTGTTGCATATTAAGATCCAATGTCTATTTCAAGTTACAATTAGGGAATAACACCCCAACATACTCGTCAAAATCAACTTCTATGCCTATAGATCCATTGCATTCTAGCTACAAATATATATATCTATCTAGATACATCAAACTTCACCATTTATAGATACTTTTGTATACAAAATCCCATCAAGTGGTTAAAATCCCATTTTTATCAACAAAACCCGGATGTAAAAAACATTATAGGTTTGAGTTCGAAATTCATCAAGACACTGAAATAATCATTTTCCAAGGGTTTAAAACCATTCTCTACACTTGTTTCCTTAAAATATACAAAATCCCAACTTTGACCTGGTTGGTCCAAAATCAACCAAATGCAAAATACTTAAAATGGAAACTTAAAGGAAATGCAATACATCATTTTAACATGTATATGGTTTTATAAAAGTAAATGATGAACTCATAATACTAGGTTTTGATGAAAACCTAGAAAATCAAGAAAGCTTGGGGAAGAAGATTGACGCACTTGGATTTGGAAGACTAGACTTGAATCCTTAACCTAGATGAGGTATAAATGCTTTTGGGTTGGTTGGAAATTAGGAGTAAATGCTCCAAAAACATATTCAATGAAGATGGAAGGGAGAACTTTCGGAGAGTTTAGAGTTTGGTGAGAAAATGAGAGCGAAAACCCAAAAATCGGCTCTTAAAACGCTGGCCAATGGTGTTGATTAGTTTTACCGTCAGTTAAACTAGTGAACAAACTAGCTCAAGCACTTTGAATGAAATCAAACAATGGTGCGGTGAAACTAGCGAACAAACAAGCTTGACCCACTTTTCCATCCTTATCGGTTCATTTCCTTGAGTTTTGAAGCGCCAACACTAAAATGCCCAAAAACACTCAAAGTAGCTTAACTTAAACACTAAAGAACTACATTTATAGATGGACCCAAAATAAAAATAGTAACAAAATTACCGGTGTTATAATCCTCCCCCAACCTTGAATTTGATTTCGTCATCGAAATATAAAACTAAACAAAAAGGTGAGGGTAACACCTCTTCATGCCTTCTTCCGCGTCCCATGTTTTCGAGCCTCGGTGATGTTTCCATTGTACTTTGACCATAACAATCTATTTATGGCGCAACATCTTGGACTTTCTTTCTATGATTGCTTCCGGCTCTTCAACGCAACAGTTGTTCTCATCCACACGAATCTCCGAGAGGGGAATCACACTTTCTTCTTCTGCCAAACACTTGCATAGATAGCACACATGAAAGGTGTTGTGAATTATCTTAAGTGGCAACTCTAATCTATAGGCTTGGATCCCCACTTTACCCAAATTTTGGAAGGTCCAAAGAAACGAGGGCTGAGTTTTCCACGCTTTCCAAACCCTTGAGTGTTGAAGCGCCAACACTAAAACGCTTAAAAAACATTCAAAGAAGCTTAACTTAAGCACTAAATAACCACATTTATAGTTGAACTCAAAATAAAAGATAGTACCAAAAATTTCGGATGTTACAACAGAATACCACTTCTGATATTTTTCAAAGTAAAATTGTTCTGTTTGGACAACTCTTGATTTTGTGAGTTGATACTTTCAATTGAATGAGGTCGTACATACATTATATTTAATTGTTTGGCAAGAACAGATAAAATATCACTAAAAAAATCAACATTTATAAATAAACAATTTCACCTAAGTGAATGGTAAAAAGACAAGAAAATACCTATCATTTAACTTACATTTTTAATTGTCTTAGCACCCCGTAATTTATTAATTTATTTAATTGGTTATGTGAATTTTTGATTTTTGGTTTAAGCAGATAAATAAATAACTGAATCGTGAATGAATTCGTGAGACGAATGCAACAACTAAAACTTTGTCAAATTTTGATTTTTGGTTTGAGGAATTTGGATTTTATGAACGGATTTGGATTGGAATGGATTTGAAATCATTTGGTGTGTTTGGTTTGTAGGATTTGGGACGGAATAGGATTTTATTATTTATGAATAATTCAAATAATTATAAAAATAATTAAATTACATTTTTATTAATCAATTATTATAAAATAAAGCGTTATAAACATTATTTAAAATCTTATTTCATACAACCCTACGAAATCCCATAAAATCCCGAGCATTCTCTAAGGATTTCAAAATCCTGTATTTGTAAGATTTCAAATCCAGACAATACAACAAAACAAACATGTGATTGAAATGGATTTGAAATCCAAATATCGCCAATATTCATTCTATTCCTTCAAATCAAACGAGACTTAAAGGGATTCTAAGCCCAGTAATCAGTACCATTCCCGTCGTGTTAGTCCGTCATATAACTCATAACCAAAAAATCATAGAACAGAGTCTAGGCCCAATAATTGGTGCCATTTCCGATGGGCCGATCCCAAATTTAGTCTTGGGCCTGACCTACTAAAAAAATTACACAAAAATGTTATGTTTTCTTAACTAAATTTTTTAAAATTTAACATTGAAATACACTTTAAATTTACTTGGAAAAGTCTTTTAACTTTTTTAAAAAACTTAAAAAGAAAATTAAAACGTTGTAAAAATATTTAAAAACTTGTATTATAATCAATGAAAACTTTAAAGAATTAAACAAAAATACATAACTGGTCTCAGTCATGTAATTGGTATCGGGCCAAGCCAGGTCAGGCCTCAATGTTACGTAAAATTTGTATTATGGGTCGTTTACCAAACACTTATTTAGATAAGCGCTTACCAATTCATATTACCTCATCGAATGAATATGATAAGGACCAAGAATCTCACCTGGTAAGAGCGAGACAAGAACCAATAGTCTTACCCGGTAAGTGAGAGTGACGACTCTTACCATGGTAAACACTTACCATGGTAAACACTTACCGGGTAAATTGTTGCATGCGATGTCGCTTTGGTAGACTACAATCTTACTTGGTAAGTATATAATAGTGTTAAATTTTATTGATAAACACTTATCGGATAGGTAATTTTTAAACGGCCCCTTAATCTCAGACTGGTAGATCATAACCGGTTTCAATTGTTCTTGATCCCAATCAATTCCTAACCGAACTAGGCCCAATTTAACCATCTCTAACTTTTTTATATGTTATGTGGCCCAAAATCCAAATAAACCCAAATATCCAATATGCTAAAAGAATGTTTCAAAGGCGATCCATTATTTTTGAATTTGGGCTAAATTTCCATCTTGGATTTTGACCCATCTATCAACAAGATTTGCATTGCATCTAGTAATAAATAATTAAAAGAAATAACTCCCTACTATACGGTGTTACCATGATACACAACTTTTAATACCATGTAACAACCAAGTTTAAATAGTTGGTATAATACCAACAACCAATTAAATTGATATCAACTGTACGAATCAAGGGGTGGTTGTGATTGCTTATTTGAAACAATTTATGTTTTTTATAAAAATACTTATCAATTTATTATAAGTTAGAAGAGTTTAATATTTTTAAAAACTTCTTATTACCGGTTTGACACCGATATAAGTTGTTTATCAAAACACTTAAAATTGCTTATTACCTATATCACATCGAAATAAATTAATAAGTTATTTTTATAAACAATCCCAAACAACCCTAGATCAGTGTTTGACATAAAAATTGATTGGTTTGAAATCGTTTTACCATGAAGTGGAGATAGCGTATAGTTTAAGCTGATTTTGAAACGCACAAAAATTAACCCATGCGGTTAAAAACATCGATACACGGGTGT
>NW_020204981.1:4013-8598 GCF_001531365.2 Cynara cardunculus var. scolymus | reverse complement strand
TCACCGGACAAGGTGATCGGACTTCAATCCGATCAACCTTAAACCGGTTGATGATTGTCCGGTTTTTGACTTGGTTTTTGTGTGTTTGACTTGTTGTCCGAACTTCTAATCCGGACACCATATTTTTTTTGTGTTTCAAGTGTTTGTGTTGTCCGGACTTCTAATCTGGACACAATTTTTTTAGTGTCTAAGTGTTTTGTGTTGACTGGACTTCTAATCCGGTCAATCCATTTCAATTTTTTTTTGCCAAGTCTTTTTGCTTTCAATATTTGTTTTCACTTTTTTTAGTTTAATATTTTTTGGGGTAAATTTTTTTTATTTTCTTGAATTTTTTTTTGTTTTTGTGTGTGTGTATTTTTTTAATTCAATTTTTTTTACTTCAATAAAATGGGTACTAATAATTCAGATTTTTTTACAGGTAAATGGCCGATCCTAGACATCAGTCTGACGAGGAATTTCGTGTTCCCTCTGTCAGATCTGAAAATGTACCAGAACATTTACCTAACCAACCCATAGCCTCGGAAACACTTTACCCACAGATCCAATATCTAGAAATTAAACCGAATAACCATCACTTCTCTTTCGATATGCCTGCCGAATACCCTATCATAACAAAAATCCTGAAAGGCCACCCCATTTCATATGCTTTATCTGCCCATACATCAGTTCCTATGGTGTATCTTCAACTGTTTTGGGGTACTCTTACAATTGAAAAGGACGAAGATGCTTTATATCTTCAAGGAGAGGTTGATGAATACGTCAGTCGTCTGACTTTAAGAAGATTGAGAAGAATACTTCATCTTCTTGCTCCTGGACCGACTGGGTTTGAAGATTTCATCTCAGATGATCAGTTATGCGTTGATATCAAAAGATTAGGATATTCTGCAACATTGAATAATCCTACTCAATTTAAGAGACGTTTTCTACCATAAGTTTGGCATCTGCTCTTCTCGATACTAAATCGGTGCCTTACATCAAAAACCCAAGGAATTGATACGTGCAGCAGCACATTCCTAAAATTCTTTCATGGCATAGTGTTTTCAAGAAACTAAGACTATGCACTTGTCATTTGGAATGAATTACTTGAGCTGGTCAACGCTAAAAGGTTCCCGTCCAAAGCCAGAAAATTTGTGCCATTTCAAAGATTTTTGCAACTTTTTATTAAAGCCATGATGGGTACGAATGAAGATATTCCAGCCAGACCGAATTCCGAAAAAGGGCCAACATTCGTCGTGACAAGAATTCGACAGCATAAGGAAGTTGAAGATTTGGATTCTATTATGCCAGTTCCACCAGAGTTGATTGCTCTAGCTGATCAAAACGCTCAGTGTGTTATAGACTATAGAAAAGTGATAAATCCGATAGTTCAGTAAGAACCGGTTGAACTTGCCCAAGGATCATCCCATGCCTCAGCAGAGAGAGATATAGAAGTAGAAGAGAGAGTTCAGGCACAAGGGGTACCTGAACAGGGAATTGAGCTGAGAGAAAATGTAAATGAGAGGGGTGAACTGGTGCGGGGAGCTTCTGATCAGCAACACACTTTAACTAGCCAGAGCTTCTCCTAGTTCGGAAGCTACTGAATCCGATAATCGAGCAGATTCTGGTGATGATGATAACAATGATGATGATGATGCAACAAACGCGTAGAATATTCATATTGGAACATTTGTTGATGATCTTACTACAATTTTCCTAGAATATTCAGCTCAACTACCTTGTCCAAGTCTAAGGTCTCTATCGTTTAATGTTGATGAATGTGATGACTATGATCGCATTCTTCAAGATATATCTAATGAAGGAGGAGATGAGGGAGTTGAAGTTGAAAAATAAGAGAGTTTGAGAGAAAGGGAAGCAAAAGAACATGGAGAGGGTGTGAGTGGAGCCGAAAGAGAAGTACAAGCTCCTTCCCAAACCGAAACACTTAGCCGGGCAACCACATCTACTACTGACATTCATGTGTTGAATGTTAGTATTGAAGCAGACATAGCTAGCCCAGCTATGCATTTGCACACCCCTCCTATCCACTCAATTGATTCTCAACAACCAATTGTTTCAATTTCACATAGGGATTTAGCTCATACGCTAACTACTTCTCAATCGGAGAATGTAGTTATTGAAACAAGTAGGCCGCTGCCCCAGCCTATGACTTCGATTCTGTGCACCTCGAGTCTAGAGCCGATACATTTAGGTACACAAGAGTCAGGAGCATCTGTTGCTCCAAGTGCAGTTCTTAGTGAACTAGCTGGAATGACCAGAGTGATGTCTTTTGACATTCCACAAGGACAGGTCGGAAGTCCTACCAATGCTAACATCATGCCAACATTGAACGTAGGCACAACAGTTTTTTCAACTGTTGTTACAACTGATATGCTAAGTTGATGGCTTCTCAAAGCGAAGACGCGGAAGATGCATATTTGGTTGGTCTTCTCCATCAACAAATTGATACTAACCCTGTAATTAGAGCCTCAGAGTTCTTGACTTTTCAGGATGTGATTAGTGCTAATTTCTCTAAAGTTAGTAAATTGATCACATCTAATACCCTAGATCTGAAACGTTCAATGGATGCTCTTATCGAAAGAGTATCTATACTTGAAGAAACTTGCAAGTCTCAAGTCGAATCTCTTAAACGAAGACATGACGATCAGGATGATCCTAATAGTCATGAGGGGGAGAGGAAAAGGCAGAGATTGGCTGAGACGTCTATACAAGGTGCAAGGATGGGTGAAGAGTCACTACCTCAGGACGTAACTGCTGAAGGTTCTGCCCCGGAAACAGTTCGGGAAATAATAATTGAGGCTGTTGTTATTGAAGACGAAGATGTGGAGACAAGTCCAAGGATCGAGCCAATGGTTGAAAAGCCGACGGACTCCACAGTAGAAACAAGGTTGTTTATGGACTTGTCTGCCAATGTAGGGTTCAACAGTGTTTTCTCTACTACCTTGGGTGGAGAGCAGGATTTTGGAGAAGATGTTGATAACATTGATGAGTCAACTGGATTGTATTTTGACTTTGAAGCTGACTTAGATGAAGAAGATCCAGTGTTTCCCGTTCAAGGTGATCCTTAGTCTATTCCAGAATCGACTACTGCTGCTTTACCTGATGTGCCTGAAGTCAGTGTTCCAAGAGAAACTGTTGATCCTACCGAAATCTTCACGAAGAATTACATTCCTTTCCATATCAGAGCAAACTTTTTTGGTTATGATCGTGAAAGAATCCGAGAGCCGTACTTGGAAGATATCTACTTTGGGATCTACATTCGTCACAGAAAATTGCTTAGTGGTGACAGAGTTCTTGGAATTCACAAGAAGCCAAAAGAGTACCGAATTGAATATCGTCACCTTCTAAAAGCCAAGTGCCAACTAGTCAGTGAAGTTCGTACCAAGCACCGAATTGTAACGATAAAACAGATAGATGCTCAGAAGTTATTGAGAATTTGGTATCCTGTCTTCACTGTTACTAGACAGGATGGCCAGATTTGGAGGTTTAGCGAAGCTGAATTCTCGAACTTGTATTTGGATGACCTTGAATACATGTTCTTCGAACTAAAAAACATGACAAGTAGAAAGGAAGGAGAAATAGTAGCTCTTGAAGCCATCAAGAGATTCATTCGATGTCATGTAAAGCTGGCAATGGTCATAGATGTACAAAWGGGTCTTGAAGACAATCAACGCATTATCAACCTCAAAAGACCAAACCAAGAACTTGAAGACATTGACGGTTATCCAGTTTACATGGTTCTAGAGAATCCAGAGTTCGGGGTCATCTACTATGCTCAACTTCAAGTCAAAAAGTTCATGAGGTTCAGCGAGTTGAACAAGTATTCTGACGGTACGATCAAGCTAGTAAGAAGAGCACTTGATTTGAAGAGGGTGATGGACGAAAAGGCTACTGAATCTGAACGAATGAATTACAAAGAAAGATACTTATTGGTCAACGCCATAAATTTGCTCGAGGAGAAGATTCAGTACAGGAATGCTCTGAGAAGGTTAGAGAAAATCCTTAGACTGCGCAAAACGAAGTTTACAAGTGTCCAAACTTGAATCCAAAGGGGGAGAATGTTGGGTTCAAGTTAGTGCTTTAAAGTTGTATTCAAGTTTCTCCTTAGTATAGTTTACTTGTAATAGCTTAGCCTTTACAATTTCCTAGTATAAATAGATTTTACCTTGTAATTGTAATTAACATTTTGTCATTAATCAGAATATCAAGATTTGCTGATGTAATATTCTCTCTCTCAATCTAATCATCTTCTTGACAATCTTCTTTCTACCTTTATGTTCATCATGATCTATGAAGATTATATCATGTTTGTATGAAATCTGGACTCATCAGTTTTTGTCACAGAGCTCTCTGAAAAAGATACTTCTAAGCATGAATATGCCTTAGATCATGAAGAAAGTCCTACACTAGTTGTAGAAACTGTTATTGATCTTGAGAAAGGAAAGAAGGAAATTCAAAGACAAAGTAACTCTCAATGCTCTTCCTCTGCAACTCAAAGACCAAATTACACTTGGCAACAATTAAGAAAATGGCCTCAATCAAACATTGCTTCTGTCTCAGTAAAAGCGAGAAAACCAAAGAAGGGCTC
>NW_020204981.1:0-1253 GCF_001531365.2 Cynara cardunculus var. scolymus | reverse complement strand
ATCCATTCTAGCGTCTCTGTAGAGTACTTATGTGATTCTGTTGGATCATAGAACCTTAGGATTTCATCCTTCTTCTTCTGCAGGCCTCTTCTTCCCCTTCTTTTTCACAGAAGAGTCGGCACACTTTTGTGTCATCTTATGCTTCATGGGTGGGGGACTTGGGATTCTAGGGACTGCCTCACTCGTCTTACCAGCCTCTGCAGGCTCCTCCGTACGTCCCTCAACCCTCATTTTTTTGATTCGCTCTCCTAGGGGGATTCCTATTCGTGGTGGGGTCTCAGGGACCGGTTCTGGTCGCCTGAATCCACATCTATAGGCCTTCCTATCTCCGTGGCTAAGAAACCTGAGCATGGCTTTTGATAAAGGTCTAGGGCTTCTGTACCCTTGCTTATGCTCAGTTGGGTGAAATTCCTTGAATGGGTACAGCCTTGCGTTCGGCTCCACAGAGGGAAGCTTTGCTGCTAACAGATCGCCAAAGACAAGACCAAGGAACCGTTGTAGAATGAGGTTGGGTTGGTTCATCTCTTCCTTGGCCTTCTTCTGTGCTTTGACCTTGGATTTTTTGCCCCTTTGACTCGCACATTTCTTCTTGATGAGTCCAACCATGTCCTCGAAAATTAGTTGGGCATAATCCAGTGGCAAGTTGAAGTAGATCCCGTAGACAATGGACATCATCGCGTGCGAGGTTTGGTCGTGACTTCCCACCTTTCCTGTCAAGCAGCAGTTGACGATAGAGAACAAGGTGTTCCAGACAGGGGGCAGTCCTTTGCGCTTAAATTGAATCCGCTTGACGATTGGGGTCGCATAGGAGTGGAATTCTAGGAATTGAATCAATTCCTCATCAGTCGGGGTAGCAACATAAGCATTCAATTGAAGATTCTCCAGTGTGGGTAAACGCAGGGCAGTTCTCAAATTGTTGACATTAAGTTCCAAGGGAACCAAGGATTTATTAATAGGGTGTGAGGCGTATCCAACAATGGTCAGTCCAGAACTGTCCAAAGTGGTTATGTAAGAGCTCAAGAGGAATTGGGTTATGTAGGATTCGGGGGTTGGTTTGGTAGCACATAGGGCAATGAAAAGAGGATGATTCCGAAGTATTTCAAGTAAAGTGTAACAACCCTCATATTCCAAATACATATAATTCACATCATCATTCTTATAATACTAAAAATAGTATTATTACAAAACATGAACTATCAAAATGTATCTTTAATACATATGCATAACAAGTTAATATTAACAATTAGACTTTT
>NW_020204980.1:5138-8602 GCF_001531365.2 Cynara cardunculus var. scolymus | reverse complement strand
ATCATCAACAAGAGACACCAGAAAACCCCATATGAGCTTATCAACCACAGGAGACCAAACGTCAAATATTTTCATGTCTTTGGGTGCAAATGCTTTGTACTCAACGATAGAGAATATCTTGGCAAGTTCGACAAGAAAGATGATGAGGGAATTTTTCTGGGTTATTCTCAAACCGCCAAAGCCTATAGAGTCTACATCAAAAGTACTAGGATTGTTATTGAAAGCATCAATGTATCCTTCGATGACTCTACCCCAATGACTTCTGGACACAACAGTTCAGAACTCAGACCTCAAAGAAGAGCATCTGATTCATCACTCAGCAAACCCAATGAATCAGAGGTAGCTCAATTATTTGAAGACATCTTTGATGAAGAAGTAATTTATGGACATGAGACTAATACAAATTCCATCTCTAGAGTCAATGATGAACATGCAGACTCTAATACTGAAGGTACATCTCTCACAGAAGCTCATGTTACTTCATCATCTACTTCTCATGTGTCTTCAGATCATGATCAAGAACCAGAGTTTAACCCTGGAGATGATCTCGTTGAGGGGGAGCAAGCAGTTCCATCAGGCGATGAAGAACTGCATCCTGTTGCTTCAGAACCTCAATCAAACGCCAAGTGGACGAAAAATCACCCACATCACCAAATCATTGGTGATCCAACCTCTGGTGTCAAGACAAGATCCGCTACTGCAAATGAATGCCTCTACCCAAACTTTTTGAGCATGATTGAACCAAAGAAGATTTCTGAAGCCCTATAAGATCCAAACTGGATAAACGCAATGCAAGAAGAATTACTTCAGTTTGAACGAAACAAAGTATGGTCACTTATGCCTCTTCCAAAAGGAAAAACGGCAATAGGAACCAAATAGGTCTTAAAAAATAAGAAGGACGAAGATGGTATTGTAATAAGGAACAAAGCCAGGCTTGTTGCAAAAGGCTATCGCCAGGAAGAAGGTATTGATTACGATGAGACATTTACTCCTGTCGTAAGACTTGAAGCCATCAGAATGTTTCTAGCCTATGCAGCACATAAAGGTTTTAAAGTCTATCAAATGGATGTTAACTCTGCCTTCCGCAATGGTAAACTACAAGAAGAAGTCTACGTGCAACAGCCACCTAGGTTCGAAGATCCAAAGCATCCGGACTATGTCTATTTTCTGGATAAAGCTCTTTATGGACTCAAGCAAGCACCCAGGGTCTAGTATGAAAATCTATCTACCTTTCTCATCGAAAATGGCTTCAAAAAAGGTACAATCGATACAACTCTCTTTCCCAAGAAGCATAAAGGTAACATTTTACTTGTTCAAATATATGTGGACGACATCATATTTGGCTCTACAAATGCAAAACATTGTGAAAAATTCTCAGAGTTTATGAAAAGCAAATTTGAGATGAGTATGATGGGAGAACTCAGTCCAAATATGTGACTGACCTTTTGAAAAAAATACTCTCTCTCTAACTCATCATCGATCAGAACTCCCATGGCTACATGAGTTAAGTTATTTGCTGATCCATCAGACAAATCTGTAGATGTCACAACCTATAGAGGCATGATTGGATCACTCATGTACCTAACTGCTAGTAGACCTGATATTATGTTTGCCACATGTATTTGTGCAACATATCAATCTAATCCCAAGAAATCGCATCTCTCTGCAGTCAAGAGAATCTTTAGATACCTCAAGGGAACTCCTTCATTGGGTCTCTGGTATCCAAAGGACTCTGGCTTTGATCTAATAGCCTATACAGATGCAGATCATGCGAGATGTAAACTTGACAGAAAGAGTACGTTTGGAAGCTGTCAACTCTTAGGGGACAAGCTGGTAAGTTGGACCTCCAGAAAGCAAAACTGTGTCTCAACATCTACAACAAAAGCAGAATATGTTGCTGCTGCTAGTTGTTGTTCACAAGTTCTCTAGATGATGACTCAGCTTAAGCACATCGATGTAAGGTACCATTTTCTGAAAGATAATGTTGAAAAAGGTAACATAGAAATGTATTTTGTTCCAACTGAGATTCAACTTGCTGACATTTTTACAAAAGCTCTTGATGAGAAACGATTTTTATTCCTAGTCAGCAAGATGGGTATGCTGAATCTCACCACTTAGAGGCAATAATTATCTTTAAACCAGCGATCTTCAATATCTCATGGTTCTATAGACCAGAGCCTCTGGATTCAATGTCTTTGACACCAATGCATCCATGGTCTCAAAGACTCATCCATCATTTTCAAAAACCTCAAGCCATGCCTCACAACCAGAGCCTCTGGTTCTATAGACCAGAGCCTCTGACTTTGTTTTCTTTGCGCCCATAGCACCTCTGGTCTTAAAGACTTTTCAATCTCAACTTGGCATATTTCTCTCATTCTTTTTCCAAACCAGAGCCTCTGGTTGTATAAACCAGAGCCTCTGTCCCCAAAATTACTCAACTTTTATCTAAGTGAGGGGGAGTTTTTGAGATTAATCCTTTTGCATCATTTGAGGGGGAGCAAACGTCTTTCACCTTTGTAAACTTGCATTTTCCATCCAGAGCCTCTGGTTCTACTATCCAGAGCCTCTGGTCACACAAAATGTTATATATATATATATATATAATACCAGACCTCCTCCGGTTTTATATAATGGATTGCCACAGCTTCTAGTATGTTAACCAAAGACTCTAAAACATGCAAATCCAACATCAATTCCAGTCTTCATCGACAATATTACCAGAATTCCTCTGGTTCCCCACCCAATTGGTCATGCCAAACCAGAACTCCTCTGGTTCCATGACAAAATATTTTCCACTCAAAACTCATCTTAATTGAAAACCATTTTCAARATTATACAAARTTGYARCTTTTGTGACTAAAAACTATAACATCGGTTTTTAGAAGACCAAAACTTCGTAATTAGTATTAATCCAACAATTAGATGAGATTTTAACTTAAAATTATTTTTTGGAAACGTCTTCACCAAGATATTATTTGGAATAACTCTTCATTTCAAATAATGCATGAAGTCATCCTACCACGCGCCTGACACCATACAGGCTGTCCCCCATGAGCCGTTGCAATCTTTCATCTTCCCAAACCCCAGCTTGACACGTGTGCAATCCATTAATGGCACATACTATCACGATCTTCAAATCCTATCACCCAAAAGTTAAACCACCAAAACTTTTCATGATTATTATATTTTAATAATCAAGAAAACGTTTCCCTTACCACCTCCCCACCCTCTTCTCACCTATAAATAACCTATCCTTTCTTTACGCTCTCAAAACCTGCAACAAAGACTCCGACGAACACAAAATCTGCAACTTCCATAAAAATGGCCTCCTCCTCTGCTTCTCATGAATCCAACAATAACGACAACCACGTACAGTCAACAGGCTCTGACAGCCGCGCAATCATCTTTTTGCCCATGAAACCAAACAACCACGCCATTGAACTGCGCAACACTCTATTTGACGA
>NW_020204980.1:0-4773 GCF_001531365.2 Cynara cardunculus var. scolymus | reverse complement strand
CGTAAAGATGCTAGGTTACAATCGTGACCTACGAAATGTCTCAGACTTTAAAAGACAATTCCTCCCGCCAATGTGGAATTTGTTCTTCTCCATCCTCAACCGATCCCTCACCTGCAAGCTAGGTTCCCTAGACCAAGGAAATCTCAACATAATGACAATTATGTATGGGCTTTTCTTCACCCTCAATCTCGACTATGCTTTCCATATTTACAACGAGATTCATGCGGGCGTGATCAAAAAGTGCAAACTTCAACCCACAGGAAAGCCACTCTCTGCAGTTCTCTTTCCCCGCTTCCTTGCTCTCTTCATTGGGGATGCGATGGTGAATTACGGACTACCCGCTGTGGAGCCCTTTACCCCGGTCTACAAGATGCAAGGACACCGCCCAACCCTTTCGAAGGAAGGATACAGTATCAACCGACCACTGTCCTGGGCTATGCTTACTGTCATACCATCGACAAGTGAGATATGCAAGACCTATGAACGCTCCATGCTATCCCAGGAACCGTGGGCACCTACCTCAGAGCACTTAGAGCCGTCCCCCTCCGAGCGAGGGAGCACAAGCGTCATCTTCATCGAATGATGAAGAAGATGATGATGGTGATGCTCGTGCTTCCCCCGGCCTTCCTCAAATTATTCCTCATCCTACTACCCAGAGGGCGACCACATCCTCTACCCCTGGCGATCAAAGCCAAAGGGGTATTGAAAAAGGACGACCCGATCCCACCCCAACCCCAACCAGCCATCCATAGGCCATTCTTCGGGCCTCTAGAGATGAACAAGCCGAGGAAACACATCCACCATCACCTCTCTCTCAACAGAGAGGTGATGAAGAAACAAGAGTCCCTTCGCCTCAGGACTCGCCACATCCCCTCACACACACAGAAGCATGTGTTGCTTCTGACGTTGAACCAATAGATCGTTCAGAGCGATCTTCTTTTCATGCACCTCCCCCTTCGATATTTGATCTATCAAAGGGGACACACATTCGCTTCACTTACTCAACCTCTGAAACCGATGAAGAGGAAGCTAATGTAGCAACATCACGAGATAGCTCTTCTTTCGAAGGTTATCAAGGACATGATGGACGTCCTTCGAGGCCTACATTCGCACAAGGCCAAGAAGGCGTCTCAGGAATAGAGGCATAACCTGCAACATCTGTTACTGCAGGGGTTACCCCTTAGCCGATCTGGCCACAAAGGCAGAGTTCCAAGCCAACACTACCCGCTTACACATGCTTCAACAAATAGTCACCCAACACCGCAATACCTCATCCTCCCTAGCCACCCAAAGAAACCAAGTACTTATCCAATCCCTTGCAACCCTTACAGCTCAGGCTACTGAAGCTGATGAAAACCTTACCTACACCATCACCCAACTACAAACCATCCTTCGCAATCTCCATCAATTACCTCCCTCCATCATCTCCCAAATTCCTCAACCCCAACCTCCATCCACTTCATCAGTCGATGAAACCCTCGCAACCCTTACCACCCAAATGGCCACCATACAAACCACCCTTACCCAACTACCCGCCACCATACTTGCCCAAATCCCACAACAAAGTCCACCCCCTCCGCCCTCTGCAGCCCCATCCTATGAAGCAGCCTTCTCCTCCTTCACTGCAGAGGTGAGAAATCTCCTTTCAAACCTACCCCATCCCCCAGCATCTGCTACAGCCTCTATGCCACCACCACCACCTACTAGCACATATTTTGCCACAAGAGCCGATATGCGGGCTCTATCAAAGGCGCTTGTCTCATCTTTCAATGAGATTAGTGCCAAATTTGTTCATCAGGCCATCTAACCAATGAAGGTTCTCTCCCAGAACCTAGCCGATAAACAACGACGTACCACCTCTCTCCTCCAAACAATGGAGGTGAGTCGAAGACAAGCCTCCCTGAAGGCGTATCTTATGTCCTTTAGGAATGGCAAGAAGAAGAGGACCGGAGCCTCCTGCTCGACAAGCCGCCCCCTAAAACGCAGACGACATGATGATCCAGACCCCGATGATCAAGGTCTTGGACCTCATGAGGGGGAGAAAGAGGCGGCAGCTACACAACCAACAGAATCCGCTGCACCATAGCAACCATCACCACAGCAACAACCACCTCCAACCGAACAAAGCCAAGCAAGGGAACCAGAGGCCTTGCCCTCTGATGATGAACAGAATATACAAGTTCCCTTAGCTATAATACCAGACCCCATCGTGTTGAGTTCATTAACCGATGAAGAGCCAACCAGACCACCAACAGAAAGAAACCAAACCTTCCTCCCTCACCCACAATAAACTTACCCTTAACCCCTTGTCCAACACCTCGACCCTTCACCCTTTCCACACAACCAGAACCCACAACAAACCAACCATCACCGTAACGATCACAAACACCTATAGAAACCCATGCACCAGAAACCTCTCAACCACATGAAACTGAACCATACAAAGAAAACTCACCCTCTACCCATACACAACCCCAAGCCGAGACACAACCCTTAACCCATCAACCTGTAGTGCATGCGGATACTCCTTCTTCCTCAAGGCAACCTCCACAAGGCCTGGTAGATGAGATAATACATAACATGGAGTCAATGAGGAGACGTCCTCAACAGCCGCCCAGGGAACCAATCTTGATGGAAAATATCCATCAATACATGTATCAAGATCACGATGAAAGTTTGTCAACCAATCTTCCAATCCTATCGCCCGAGTCTATGAATCTTCTACACCATCGATTCATCAGACAGACTACTCAAGAACCTGAAGCTGTCTTTTCAAATGATGGAATAAGGAAAGTCGTGGACTTGAAAATAAAGTCTTTTGCCAACCGAGCTATCAGATACATTGAGTTCACCGTGGAGAGAGCCCATGGGATTGTTAACGTTTTCAATGAAAATTACCTCATCAATCTCAACCCGTACGACTTGATTGAGTTATACGCTTACACGGCTCAAAGACAGGATCATGGCATAAGGTTTTGTTAGCTCTCATATTCATTAATGAAAAAGTATGAAAAAGATTTATGCAAGTGTTGACAGAAGGGTTCATTCCACAGAAGACCACAGAGGACCAACAACAGAAGATGTTCAATCGTACAAGTCAAGAGTAACAGAACCTCTGTTGTCTATCACAGAGGTTCTGGAAACTGGTCCTCTGGTAACAAAAGCTTACAAGTCAAATGCAGCAGAGCCTCTGGAATAGCTCATAGAGGGTCTGCGGGTTTATCTTCTGTGAAGAAACACTTCTTACTATTTTATTTAGGTTAGTTAGCTGCATGTGCTTCTCACGTGACTATGTTTGTAATCGACTTTATTTGGACGGCTTGGATCATTTCTCACGTCTAGGTCGTGTCAGAAAAGCCGTTAGGAACTAGTATAAATAGCAGCTTAGGCCTTTGTAATTCAGTGTGCTTCCCGTATTGTAATTGTCAATATTTTCAATCAATTGAAAATCATTTGAAGCTATTCTCTCATGTTCTTCATATTCATCATCTGTGTGTTCTTGATTAATTTCTTACTCTGTTTGTTCATATATTGTTTTCGCTGCACTGTTATTGTCTAAAAGATCATCCAGAGTATTTGATTGATATCAAAACTGAGTTTACAGGTCCTAACAATTGGTATCAAAGTAGGAATTGAATTCTTATTTGATTAATTATGTTCTTGGTATTAATCTGCATTTGATCTAGAACACCAGTCTTCTTCTTCAGGTTACCCTGTTTTACTCTATCTTATGAGTTTCTTTTTATTCCTATTTTTCTTCTTCTTTTCAATGGCGAATCTGGCCAATACATCATTCATGAGCACTGGTTCGCAATGAAAACCTCCTACACTCATTCGTGAGGATTATCCTCAATGGAAAGTGCGAATGGTTAATTTTCTGGAGGGAATTCACCCAAGGATATGTGAATTTCTTTATAATCCTCCTTATGTCCCCATGAACTTAATTCCAATAGTTCCAGCCACTGGAACAACTCCAGAAATTCTTGAGCATTACGAACCACGTCCTATTGCAAACTAGAATGATGAGGACAAAATAATGGTTGAATTGGGCAGCAAGTGCAAACCATTGTTAATTATGGCAATACCTCACGAAATCTTCAAATGCATCGATCACTGTCAACTGTCCATGGATATTTGGGCAGAATTAGAAAAGCAGATTGAAGGAGGTAAGAAAACACTCAAGAACAATCGATCAATTTGCATTGACGAGTACCACAGCTTCAAGGCGAAAGAAGGTGAATCCTTGTCGGACACATACTCTAGATTGAATACCTTGATTAACAACTGCAAGAGGTATGGAGTAATAAGAATGGCAGAGGACAACAACTCGTTATTCTTGAAGAGCCTTGGAGTTGAGTGGATGCACCTCACCATGTCCATGAATGCCACCTTAGACTTGGAAATGTGGACTCTAGCAGACTTGTTTGGATCTCTTAAAAGCCAAGAGCCTCAAGTTCTGCAAATGAAAAAGAACTATGGTGGTCCACTAGCTCTAGTCGCAGAGGATGGATGCTCTGGAAAAGGGAAAGAGGCACAGAAGGAAGAGAAGGAGGAGAAGAAGAAGAAGAAGAAGAAAAAGAAGAAGAAGAAGAAGAAGAAGGTATTGATAGCAAAGAGTGATGACAATTCTGATGAAGAAGTCTCCATGAAGGAGATAATGAAAACTCTAGCCTTGATCACCAGAGAATTCAGAAAGGGTGGTGAGAGGAAGGAGTATAAAAGTTTCGGCAGAAGAAACTTTACAGAGGGAGAGAGATCTGAGACTAGAGAGAA
>NW_020204979.1:2877-8628 GCF_001531365.2 Cynara cardunculus var. scolymus | reverse complement strand
TGATGTTGTGCCAAAACGTCCAAGTCTGGAAAAAGACCAGCTGCTGTGCTGAATCGATCAAGTATGGGCGACCAGCGCCTCTGTAAGAAGAACCAGAGCCTCTGTGAAAAGACACCAGAGCATCTATGAAGAGACACCAGAGTCTCTGTGAAGAGACACTAGAGCATCTATGAAGAGACACCAGAGTCTCTGTGAAGAGACGCCAGAGCCTCTGTGAAGAGACACTAGAGCATCTATGAAGAGACACCAGAGTCTCTGTGAAGAGACGCCAGAGCCTCTGTAGCTGTCACCAGAGCCTCTGTGTTAGTACAGACTAGAGCCTCTGGTTGTTCTATCCTCTGGTCTTTTAGACGACCTCTTCAGGATCCTATTCTGGATAAGGCTAACCCTAAAAGACTTAGTTTTCAAATAAAGATCCCGTAATAAGGTTCTAAACTGAAAATCCAAAAGTGCAGAGTTGTTACAAAGTACAATCCGGTCAAACCTTGGCCGGATTAGCAATCCGGACAACACTTCATATTATGTCTGATTTAATACTTAGACTAAATTATCAACACTTTGTCCGGATTACCAATCCGGACAACACTATTCGTGTTTTGTCTGATTTAACAATCCGGTCAACTCATAGTCGTATTCATATTTCTTCGATTTAAACTCATAATTATAAGTCAAAGTTCCATAAATCGCTCAACATATAAATCGGTCAACTCTTGATCGGATTATCTTTAAACCGGGTGAGCTTATGTCCGGTTTACATCTAGATCGACCAAGCCTTGTCTGGTTTAAGACAAAACCGCTTATCCCTTGACCGGTTTATGTCTAAACCGCTCGACCTTTACCCAATTTATATTTAAATCGCTCATAACGTATCCGGTTTACATAAACAGGATGAAAGTTCATATGAAACAGTTTATGCAAATTTTCATAAAAATATACAAAATAGTTTAACCACTCATCTTATGCAATTCTTTTGAATATCAACTTGAATTCCGATCAAAATAATCCGGTCAATTCTTCTTCACTTAAATCGCTCACTTGAGGTTCAGAAATGGCAAGATAATGAAATGGAGGTTTCAACCTCTTTTATACCCTTCCCAAACAGGGAAGGCGGCTACCACACACCATGCATACATATATCATCCATGTATGTGTGTATATATATATATATATATATATATGCATACACCCAATTCCATATATGACATGTATACACACACACACACACATATATATATATATATTATGCATATGATACTTATGTATAAAATTTCACATACTGTCATGATCAAATATATAACAATTTATCATGCTAACACGTATTCATATATCAAATAATCACGTATTAATTACCTTAGGTGATGATCAGGATCTGATTATCACAAAAGCTTGGTGAAGATTTGCAGATTCTTAAGAAAAAGGCAGGAGTTGGAGCAAAATCTCTCTCTCTAGAAGGTTTTTGAAGCGTAAAAAGGAAACCGTTTCAAAGGAGCTGCTACTTATGTGGTCTCCTATGTCAGATCGATCACTTGATGATCGATACCTGTCTGTGACCTCTCGTGTCGCCCGTAGGATGAGAGACAAATGGTCACTAATCTGATTGAATAAAAATGGTGATATTGTTCCTCCATTGATCAAGAGAATTTTAATTTATATGATAATATTACTTATTCAACAAATTTGATTGAACATCATATAAATTATCATGCTTGCGTATCCATCATTTGATTTGTTCCGCCCAAAACGGTAATGGGCTTGGGTTATGAGTTATGCCCCGATGATGTCACAAAAGCTTAGGCGATTAGGTTTTCCATGTAACCGATTCGGTTCCCAAGCAACCGATTCAATTTTGCCATGACATGTGTGAGAAAACTCTTCAAATGACCAACTATTAGAGCAAGGGGCATTTTAGTATTTTCATCAAAAAAGTTTAATTTAATTTTAAAAAGTAGCATAATATTTTTTATATTTTGTATTTTATTTTACTATAAAATTTCTCTCTTAATCTAAAATTTGTTATTTTAAATAGATATTATAAGATAAAATTTTATGTTATTTAAAAAAATTCAAGATTTTGATGAAAAGAGTGAAATGTCCTTCGACGCAAAAGAGAAATCAAACAAAATTAGTAACGGAAGGACATTTATAGAACAAAATGAAAACCATAAGAAAGATTTATAGACTCATCAAAGTTGATGTCATATTGTCGAACTTTTCAATAAACGTCAAGGACCAGAATTGAAGTTTACTCATATATAAATATATGAAGTCCCAACTACTGGATATACATCTTCTCTCCTTGCAAAACAGAAAACATTATGGCTTCCTTCATATTTTCACTTACTTGTTCCTGTGCCATGATGCTGCTTGTTTTTGTATTCCTATCTTCCATGGTTAAAGGCCTAGGAGACTTCAATATCAATATGTCACCTTCTCTCTCTCCTTTCTTTGGTAAGTCCACCCATTTTTCTTTTCCGGCCACTGGAACCTACGGTGGCTTAGTTTGTGTGTATATATTAATAATTTTAATATAAATTGTAATCATGCGATTGAGCAGATAAACTCTGTGATGAAGTCAACTGCGGAAGAGGAAACTGCTCGGTTGATGTTGCCAAGCCCTTTAATTTCGTTTGCCAGTGTGATCCGGGATGGAAGCGGACTCGTTCCGACAACGAAGATGATCTTCAATTCCTTCCTTGCGTCATTCCCAACTGTAACATCATGCAATCTTTATAACAAAATGACCATTTTTGACTATAAAATATATTCATCACAAATCATTACCATATGTTGAAATACTCCTAATTTTGGTAATCACGGGTTTTGTTTTCTTGCAGGTTCCCTCGATTACTCTTGCATGCCGGCTCCGCTTCCGAGTCCTCCGGTCCCTGATAATTACAGTTCTATCTTCGATCGTAATCCTCGTGACTTTAATTCGTTTACTTTTCATTAATCAAAGCTGATGTATTCTAACGTTTGTTTTAATTATGGCATTTTTCAGCTTGTTACTGGACATATTGTGGAGAAGGTAGATGCACCAAGAATCATACGTATACGCATACATGTGAATGCAATCCCGGATACACAAATCTCATGAACGTCTCCCATTTTCCATGCTTTAGCAATTGTAAGATCATCGATCAAAACCCTTTTGACGAATATTGTTGATTAACCATAGTTGGAATCCCCTAGAATTCGAACACTCGCTAGCTAGTTCTAGTTGAGCGTAAGATAGAAACCCGCTCCTAAACACAACATCTTTAAATAAAACTTTGATATATATACACATATTTTTGGAACAGGTGCTCTTGGAAGTGACTGCAGAAGACTTGGGATACGGGTATTGGACGCATCGTCGCCTCCGGGTGGTAGCAGTCAAGGTGAGACCGCGGGCTCAGGAACTAGTCAAGGTTTGGCTGATTCTTGTGAACTGTAAACGATATAAGTCGTCCCACTTTTGTTGGCCATGACTTTTCTTCTTCTTTTTCGATCTTTAAGTATAATATATATATATATATATATATTTATTTATATTTATATTGTATCTAAGTTACGATGTAGATGCTATACCAACCTTTGTGTAGGTCAAAGGCTAAAGGTGAGTATATAATATATACACACACACACACACAAACTATATATTATAAAATATTTTATAAAAACTTTTAAAAACATCTTTTTAGACATAAAGTATTGTTTATTAATATATATTACTTAAAATTTAAGATTACAATAAATTATGCATAATTACAAGCTATTAAGCTCCATAATGAGATTCCTATAATTAAATGTCGACAAATATAATCAAATAAAAGGTAAAATTCTCATTTTAAATATATCTAAAATATAATTAAGATAATTATTGAGTTCTAACATAATATATTAGTTATTATTTTTATAAAAATTATATTATTAAACAAAAAATAAATTAATTCGTCATTAAATCTAAATTAAATTCTAATAAAAATTTGAATGAAAGAAATTACGGGAAAAAAATAAGACCTTTTCAATTTATTTTTTAGTTTTTATAATATATTCAAATTTATATTTTATTATGAAAAACACTATTGATTGTTCGAAACCACATAAATTCGTATTATCATATCGACAAAGACCAAAAAAATAAAATAAAATATTGAAATCAAAATATATCTTTGTGCATTGAGCGACTACCCTTTTAATATGTATATATATATATATATACATATATATTATTTAATATCTATTAAGTATAGATTTAATTTCTGATTTAAAAGTTAGATGAAGCGGATCTTTGACACTTTTTGTGGTTTTGCAGGTACCAAATTTCTTCCTGGAGGCTTCTATTGGATTGGAATCACAGTGATATATATGGTGATGGCTCTATGGAAATAGGATAGTTATATTGGATTGGAATCACAGTGATATATATGGTGATGGCTCTATGGAAATAGGATAGTTATTGTATTTTTGGATATTTTGATTGATATACGTGTGTTGATAATATGTTGTGTAAAAATAAATAGAGGAATATTGTTTTAGTGGAGATCATTTTCGCGCATATATATAATTTATAAGAAAGATCCATATTTACAGGGGAAAAGAAAGATGTGTGTAAATCTTATGCTTGGATGAGGTATACTTTGTCTACGTGGTGGTTTAAAATTAAACATCCCTGTTTTATAAAAATTAGCCTCCAAACCAAGTAACCCATAATAGTAATCAATAAAAAGGAAAATTGTATTTATCAACAATTATCTATTATATTATATTTGTATTTATTCCTTAACTTTTATTCGTAGACTTTTTATGCCATTCCACCTGTTTTCGATAATGATGTGATGATGGTATGATTTTGCTATGATTTATAATGTAATAATGCTTTGATAAGTCTATGCGATTTTGTTGTAATAATATTATGGTAATGATTTCATTTTGTTCTTAACAATTCTGAATGCATAACCAACATACTTATCACATGTGATACATTGTGATTAGTGAGTATGTTGTCTATACATAATTTTACAGATAATTAAGTTAATTACCGAGATTACAAATAAATACGAAACCACATTATTATTCTTAATTATTTACTTTCCTTTGTTTTAACTTTAATTATAGGTTATAATAATTTTCTCTCATTTTCGTAAAACAAGGATGTTCTTATTCGCTATCTATTTATACTATATTATAAAGCATTTGACAAAAACTTTTAAAAATTATTTTTTTAATGCATGAAGTATTGTTTATTGATGCACATTACTTAAAATTCAAGATTGTAAATAAATTGCACGTAAGTACAACTTATTAAAGCTCCATATTCGAATTCGTGTAACTAACTACAGATAAACATAATCAAATATAGGATAAACATCTAATTTTAAATATAAAAAATTTAAAATACAATAAGGATAATTATTGAGTTCTAACAAAATACTTAATTATTATCTTTATAAAAAATTATATTATCAAACCAAAAATAAATTACTTTCTTATTAATCCTAAATTAAATTATCATTAAAAATATTGAATTAAAGAAATTACACAAAACAACAATAATTTTTAAATAGTTATGAAAAGTCCAGATTTCATACGAATCTTGAAGTAATCTTCATCAAATCTCAAGAACAAAGATGAATGTAAGATAGATTGGAGAGAGAGAATTACTTTGCTGTCAAATCACCTTTTCTGATTAATGACGTAATTAATTGTGTAATTACAATTACAAAGAAAAGACTATTTATACTAAGGAAATAAAACTAAACTAATTACAAT
>NW_020204979.1:0-1172 GCF_001531365.2 Cynara cardunculus var. scolymus | reverse complement strand
AAATTGTCTTGAACAGCCTTTAGGGCGCCGTTCAGATATTCCCTTGACACAAAGTCGGGTAATATAACACCTGGATCACTTAGATTACCAGTTGGAACAACAGTTGAGTAAACTGATGTGCCTATGTTCAATGTTGGCGTAATGTTAGCATTGGTAGGACTTCCGACCTGTCTTCGTGAAATGTTAAATGACATCACTCTGGTCGTTCTGGCTAGTTCACTAAGAACTGCACTTGGAGCAACAAATGCTCCTGACTCATGTGTACCTAAGTGTATCGGCTCTAGACTCGAGGTGCACAGAATCGAAGTCGTAGGCTGGGGCAGCGGCCTACTTGTTTCAATAACTACATTCTCCATGTGAGAAGTAGTTAGCGAATGTGCTAAATCCCCGTGAGAAGTTGAAATAGTCGATTGTTGAGAACTGACTGAGTGGATAGGGAGGGTGTGCATTTGCATAGCTGTGCTAGCTATATCTTGTTCAATACCAACATTCAACGTATGAATGTCAGTAGTAGATGTGGTTACCCGACTAAGTATATCAGTTTGGGATGGAGCTTGTTCTTCTTTTTCTGCTCCAGTCTCACTCTCACCATCTTTTTCTTCTTCCCTTTCTCTCATACTCTCTTCATTTTCTACTTTGACTCCCTCAACACCACCTGCACTTGATATGCCTTGGAGATAACGATCATACTCGTCGGCTTCTTCAACATTGAATGATAAAGATTGTAGACTAGGACAAGTTTGTTGAGTAGCAAACTCAGGAAAGATCCTACCAATATCATCATCAAATGTCCCAAAGTGTTGTGCATCATCATCATTACCAGAATCCGCTCTTTTATCAGATTGAGTAGCTTCAGAAGACGGTGAAGCTCTAGCAGTTAAAATATGTGGCTGATCAGAAGCTCCCCGCACCGATTCACCCCTCTCTATTACATTTTCCCTCAACACACAGCCCTGTTCAGGTACCCCTTGTACTTGAACACGCTCATCTACTTCTAAAACTCTCTCAGCAGAGGCATGGGGTGATCCTTGGGCAAGTTCAGCCGGTTCTGGCTGAACTATTGGATCTATCACTCTCTTATAGTCTATCACACACCGAGCATTCTGATCAGCTAGAGCGAGCAATTCTTGTGGAATAGGCATGATGGAATCAAGATCTTCAACTTCTTTATG
>NW_020204978.1:5152-8615 GCF_001531365.2 Cynara cardunculus var. scolymus | reverse complement strand
AATCTCTGAGTCGTCCTTGGCACCTGGTTATGAACCTTTTGACTACTATGTCGATGTCATAGTATTGAAGTTTTGCACTACACCATGTTTGCATTTCAATGCATCCATCTTGATGGAGGGATGTCATCAAAGGTGAACTGTTGTTTAGTATCACCTTTTGGAGCTTTGGCCCGTCTTTGAGGTGTTGTCTCTGAACCAGTGTCACTGGGTCCATCCTCTACTTCCGAATCAACGCGATAACCTGTTTCTGGCTCTGTCATGAATAGGTGTTCGAATGCTTCTGTTGGGTCAAAATCAACTTCTTCATTTGAGGAAGAGATGATTGGTGCCAACAAACAGTGGATGCTGGAAGGGTATTGGAATGAGTCAAAGACCGTAAGAAAGAAGAAATAGGGTTTATTTCTTCTATTGGTAAAACTCCGGGTGGCTTTGAGGAGGCAACCATAGGTGTGTCTTCTGGGAGTTCTTTTGTACCACTGGAGGAGGCTATTTCAGTTCTTTCAAGGGCTTGTTGAGATCTGGTAGGAACCAAAGTAGGTTTGCTTGACCTTTTTTCTCTTTCTGAGGCCCATAACATAACTAATAGGGATGTCTGGATGAATGGTGATGAGGGAAGTGGCTGTGGATCAAATGCAGTGCCGATATAGGAAGTGGAAGGTAACCTCCATGGATCTTCAACCAGAGTTGACAATCATTTTTGTTTGTGCTGTCTCTAAAGATCCGTAAGCTGGGCTTTTAGGAACTTCATTTCTGACTCTTTTTGGGTGAGAGAGTTGGAGGTTGGTGAAGGGCTATTCTGAACTATCTGGATAAGCTCATTGTGGAGCCCTTGTATCTTAAACCTGATCTCTAAGATCATACCTTCAGGAGTCTGTACTTTCGTCGTAAGAACCTCTTGTGTCCTTGTCAGCTTTGTTTGTTGTGCCAAAATAGTTTTGAGAACTTTGTTTTGGGCAACAACTTTTTCACTCTGCCAGTTTAGAGTGGCTTCAGCATGACTAACTGTGGCGGGGATTCCAGAGGAACTTATGGTCGTAGGAGTTCTGATCTTCCAATCGTGCCTCGTTTTTTGGTGGGGAAGTTCGAAAGGACTGAGCGGTGTAAATTCTTCCTGGTACTCAGATGAGGTTGTTGGGGTTATAACACAACATTCGCTTTGGGACTGGGTAGGGGGTTTTTGAGAAGGTGGAGTACGGCAAGGTTTGARGGTTGGGTTTGGTTTGGAAGGTGAGTTTCCATACAGAACATAGTAATCGAACATTCCTGATGGTTCACCTAGTAATGTTTGCTTTGAAGATATGGAGACATTATTTGAATGGAAAGAAATGTCAAATCTTCATAGATCATAAGAGCTTACAACATCTGTTCCATCAGAAAGATCTGAATATGCGTCAGAGAAGATGGTTGGAATTGGTAAGTGATTATGATTGTGAAATTTTGTATCATCCAGGAAAGGTAAACGTAGTGGCCAATGCGTTAAGTCGACAAGAGAAAAGTGGAACTATCAAAGCTATAGCTTTACGAGTTGAGTTGCTACCCAATATTCAAGAAGAGTTACGAGAATTTCAACATGAGACAATGAAAAAGGATAAGATCAAAAAGGAAAGATTGGGTGGATTAATATCTAATTTGGTAAAAGATGGCAGAGAATTCTGGAAATTCCATAATATAATTTGGGTACCATGCTATGGTGATCTCAGAAAACGTATTTTGGGTGAGGCTCATAAGTCACGTTTTGCAATTCATCCAGGTACAAATAAAATGTATCGGGATTTGAAGCAACACTATTGGTGGCCAGGTATGAAGAACAATATAGCTAAGCATGTTGAGCAATGCTTAACATGTCTTCAAGTAAAAAATTGAACACCAACGCCTTTACGGTAGGTTGCAATCTTTAGAAATTCCAGTGTGGAAGTGGGATCACATCACTATGGATTTCATAACCAAATTGCCGAAAACATCAAAAGGTTATGATGCTATATGGGTGATAGTAGATCGGTTATCCAAATCTGCTCACTTCTTACCTATGAAAGAGTCATATTCAATGGAGAGATTGGAAAAACTATACATTGATGAGGTAGTGACACGATATGGTGTTCCTCTATCAATTGTTTCTGATAGAGATAGTCGATTCACTTCCATGTTTTGGAAGAGTTTCCAAAGAGAAATGGGTTCCCAGATTAAGTTAAGTACAACTTATCACCCTCAGACTGATGGACAAAGTGAACGAACTATCCAAACTTTAGAAGATATGCTAAGAGCATGTGTCATTGATTTTGRAGGGTCATGGGTTAGTCATTTGGCTCTGGTGGAATTTGCATACAACAATAGTTACCATTCAAGTATTCAGGCAGCACCTTTCGAGGTTCTGTATGGACGAAAATGTCGAACTCCATTGTGTTGGAATGAAATAAGTGAAAAACAGTTGGCTGGGCCTGAGTTAGTTCAGCAAACTGCAAATAAAATTGGAGTAATACGGGAACGAATGAAAGAGGCATAAGATAGACAAAGAAGTTATGTAGATAAACGTCGGAAGCCGATTGAGTTTCAAGTGGGTGATAGAGTGATGTTAAAAGTATCACCTTGGAAAGGAATGGTACGTTTTGGAAAAAGAGGGAAGTTAAGTCCAAGATATGTTGGACCATTCCCTATTATTGGAACAGTTGGGGAAGTGGCTTATAAGTTAGAACTTCCTTTAGAGCTAAGTGGAATCCATGACACATTTCATGTGTCAAATTTAAGGAAGTGTCTAATAAGTCCAGATGTGGCAGTACCGCTACCTGAAATAAAGGTGGATGAAAAGTTATGTTTTGAAGAAACCCCTGAACAAATTACTGATTACAAGGTGAAGAAACTACGAAATAAAGAGATTGGATTAGTAAAAGTTCAGTGGCGTTATCATAAGGAACCAGACTCCACCTAGGAATCAGAAAATAGAAATGCGGATGAAGTATCCCGAACTTTTTGCTTAAATGGAATTCCGAGACAAAATTCTTTTAAGGAGGGAATGTTGTAATATTCGGGTTTCAAGTTTTGATTTAAGATTTTGGAACGAATATATATATATATATGTATTAGAAATATGTGAAGTGTGTGTTAGTGTTGAGGTATGTGTATAAGGGATATATTTTTAAAAAAAAAGAGGGGGGGGGGGGTCGGCTGGATACACCGCCCACCACATTCCCTTAGTGCTATATATAGAAAGTTTGAGTTAGATGAAAAGGTTTACACACTTTCTATAATAGGAAAGACTTCTTGGTGAATCATACGAATTGGCAGAAAAAGAAGAAGAGAATTCAAAGCTAGGATATCCGATTTTTAAGGTGAGTGTACACCGCTTTAAAGTATTGGTTATTAATTTTGTTACTGCTAGAATATGCTATTTATGAACTGCATTTCATAAATATTTGTATCTTCTTAAACCGCCCAAGTGTTGACCGGTTTATTCTTAAACCGCCCAAGT
>NW_020204978.1:0-5112 GCF_001531365.2 Cynara cardunculus var. scolymus | reverse complement strand
CCCAAGTGTTGTCCGGATATCTTCTTAAACCGCCCAAGTGTTGTCTGGATATCTTCTTAAACCGCCCAAGTGTTGACCGGTTTATTCTTAAACCTCCCAAGTGTTAACCGGATTAAGAGCTAAACCGCTTAAGCCATGTCCGATTTATCTTTTTCTACTCTAAGTAATTGTTCGGATTTCATATCCGAACAAGGTTGACCGGACTTCAAATCCGGCTAATGTGTTGAAGCTTTTGAGAGAGATGGAATGGTGGTATAACCGCGAGAGAGATGAAATGGAGGTGTAACCGCTAGAGAGATGTAACGGTGGTGTAACCGCGAGAGAGATGTAACGGCGGTGTAACCGCGAGAGAGACGAAATGGCGGTGTAACTGCGAGAGAGATGGAATGGCGGTGTAACCGTGAGAGAGATGGAATGGCGGTGTAACCGCGAGAAAGATGGAATGGCGGTGTAACCGCGAGAGAGATAAAATGGCGGTGTAACCGCAAGAGAGATGAAATGGCGATGTAACCGCGAGAGAAATAGATAAATATTTATATCCGTACAGGTTGATTTGAAACTGGTAGTATTGGAAAGTACATTATCTGTTTGAGAATTTTACACTCACTAGACCTTTTTGGGTCTAACGCTCAGTTGTTGGACTAACCTGTTTTGCAGGTCATCATACCTCGCAGGATAGAGGCAAAGGAAAAGTTTAGAATTTATGACTTTTAGTTACTCATAAATGTATCAAAGAAAGTTTTTGTTAATCTGTATTTTGTAAACGATGTTACATTTTGTTTTATGAGTAATATCATGTGGATTATCTGTATGGTGGAAATTGTGGGTTGTTACACATATCCAGGAGAGGTGTACCATGGGATAAGGGTGGCATATCAAGGAGATGTGTACATTTGATATAAGAGTGGCATTTGTATGTGTGTGGTATGATATAACTCTTTCTATTATATCCCTTAAGACTACCGTGGTCTGGAATCTTTATTTCTTTGTGATTTAATGATTTAGGATCAAGGTTCTTATTGGAAATAATAGTCTGGATGTTATTGAGGAGAAAATAACAGGTTTGGCCTGATACTTGAAATAAACCTTGTTGATTTGAAAAGGTTTACAAATGGCATTATATGAAACCTGATTGGTTCAAAAGTATGATATCTGAATAGCTGTGTACTTAGCTTGAAAAGTGGAAAGAATCTGGTATTATGTCTCTATTTGTTCATATATTTGTTATATATATGAATAGTTGTTTTCCATAAAAGTTTTTGGTGATTTTCACCCTGCAATGACATAAATAGGGTATCTCACTAGACCTTTTGGTCTAACCCTCGTTTTGTGATTTTAACCATGTATTGTAGGAGGTACCGACGGTTAAGGGAAGGGGAAAATGTAATATTTTCCTATATGCATTTCTACGTGAAGATCTATCTTTGATGTACTGTAGTGATTATTGAACGTTGATTAGAGCAAGAAATGTATTAGAATTTTTGGACCTTGTATTTTGTATAGAGATTTCATGTACTAAGAGACCTGAATGTGATATAAACATGTATTTCTTTTGTATGAAATATGTGTTACATGCAATGTGTGTTTTCGGCCGTTACAGAAAGTGGTATCAGAGCCTCAATTTAAGGGATTTAGGTATTTGACAGCATGGTACCTAGACTTAAACTGTTTTTATTGCATGTTAAGGGTCCCGAACATAGTTAGCTCCATTGGAAATAAATATGATGGGTTGAAAGAACAGTGTGTAAGGTAAATTTTAATTACATCTGGCCAGTGTAATTATGAATTTACAGGTACACATCTGAGCTTGAATACTTCATTATATTTGGGAATGTGAATACATGATTATTAACACTAAAATCTGCAGATGTCTAGCCAAGCTAGAAGATCTGAAAGAACGACTCGTCCAGAATCTGAGGGAAGGGAAGAATCACCCGTAAATCTACCCACTAGCACGTCTAGAAATAGAGGACGGGGAAGAGCAAGGGGACGAGGCAGAGGAAGAAGTCAATCTCAGGGAAGGGGTGGGACTGAAGTACATTCTGAACATGAAGAATCCCACTCTGGGAATGTTCAGGAGAGATCAATGCCACACCATGAATATGTAACCAGGGACAAGTTGGCTGAAGAAATGGGGAAGTTGCGGGAAACTTTGACTTCTATTATGGGAATTCCAGCCAGGGTAGAGACAAAAAGAATAGAAGTTCATCCCTCGATGCCAGTTACTCACAACAAGGAGGGGGATATTAAAATGTTTTTGGCATGTAAGCCACCATCATTTTCTGGAGAAAGAGATCCAGTGAAAGCCGTGTACTGGATTAAATAAATGGAATCAGTATTCAACACCATTCAGTGTCCGGAAACAGATAAAGTTCAATTTGTTGTTTCTGTATTAAAGTCAAATGCTTTGTTCTGGTGCGAAGTTGAATCGTCTGCCAGAACGGATGTTTTACAGACTTTGTCTTGGGTAGAATTCGTGGACCGATTCAAGAACTAGTTTTGTCCTAACACAACAATGAGGCAAATGGAAATGAAACAGTTCGGGAGTATACTGAAAGATTCATTGAATACTCTCGCTTTACTGAACATTATGTTTCAACCGAACCCAGGAAGATAAAAAGGTATATTTGGGGTTTGAAACCCTCAATTAGAGAATTTGTAATTGCCATGAACCCCAGTACCTTTTCATTGACGGTAGACGCGGCCGAAGTAACCGAATGAAATAAGAACCGACATCCAGAAGGAAGGGTTGTAGAGAAGAGAAAATGGGTGGGGCCTTCATCTTTTCGAGGGCCGAAAACTGTAAGCTATGATAACAGATCTGATCAGAAAATCAGTGTGAAAGTCTTCTCACAGTGTCGACAGGTTCACCAGGGTGAATGCAAGATGGATCCAAGGAAATGTTATAAGTGCGGCGAGGCAGGTCATCTGTCTAGAAATTGCCCAGCTAATCGAAGGTGTTTTAATTGCAATTCTCCGGATCATATTCGACTGCATTGTCCCTTGTTAAGAACTCTGCAGTTAACGATGGAGAGTAACGCGTCGGGTACACGGGGAAGGCCTACTGTGAACAGAGGAGGGCAAGGAGGGGCACGGGGACGATCCTTCCAGATGACTAAGAACGAGGCAGAAGCATCACCGGTTGTAGTAACAGGTACATTCCTTCTGAATTCAATACATGCTAAGGTGTTATTTGACTCTGGTGCAAACTTTTCGTTTGTGTAACACCCCAAACCATGTAACACATATTTCATACAAAAGAAATACATGATATCATTCCATTCAGGTCCCTTAGTACAAGAATCTATTATGACCAAATACAAGGTCTAAAAATTCAAATACATTACTTGTACTAATTGATCAAAACTGTACATCAAAACAGATCTTCAAGTAGAAATGCATATAGGAAAATATCACATTTTCATCTTTCCCTTACCGTCCATACCTCCTGCAACACATAGTTAAAATCACAAAACGAGGGTTAGACCGAAAGGTCAAGTGAGATGCCCTATTTATGTTATTGCAGGGTGAAAAATCACCAAAATCTTTATGGAAAACAACATTTCATATATATAACAAATATATGAATAAATAAGAACATAATACCAGATCTTTTCCACATTTTATTCAATCTTCACTTTCACAATTGATTTTGCTCTCCAGATGGTTTTTCAGCAAGAACTTCTAAAACTCAAAAACTTTCCTTCCCTTTTCACATACACTTGCTATAAATAGCAAGTACATGGCCGACTCCAAAAGTCGGCTAACACTCTCCCCTTAATCACATAAATATATATATATATATATACATATATATATATACATAAAGATTTAAAATATTAAAACCAATAAAATAACCGGATATTACAATATTCCCTCCTTAAAAGAATTCCGTCCCGGAATTCCATTAATTAAACAGATAAGGATATTTCATTCGCATTTCTGATTCTGATTCCCAGGGGGCATCTGATCCCTTATGATAACGCCATTGAACTTTTACTAACCCAATATCTTTGTTTCGTAACTTCTTTACTTTGTAATCAGTAATCTGTTCAGGGGTTTCTTCAAAACATAATCTCTCATCTACCTTAATCTTAGGTAATGGTACTGTCACATCTGGACTTATTAGACACTTCCTCAAATTTGACACGTGAAACGTGTCATGAATTCCACTTAATTCCAAAGGAAGTTCTAACTTATAGGCCACTTCCCCAACTCTTCCAAGAATAGGAAATTGTCCAACATATCTTGGACTTAACTTCCCTCTTTTTCCAAAACGTACCATTCCTTTCYAAGKTGATACTTTCAACATTACTTTATCACCTATTTGAAACTCAATCGTCTTTCGACGTTTATCTGCATAACTTCTTTGTCTATCTTGTGCCGTTTTCATCCGTTCTCGTATTACTCCAATTTTATCTGCAGTTTGCTGAACTAACTCAGGCCCAACTAACTGTTTTTCACTTATTTCATTCCAGCACAAAGGAGTTCTACATTTTCGTCCATACATAACCTCAAAAGGTGCTGCCTGAATACTTGAGTGGTAGCTAWTGTTGTATGCAAATTCAACCAAAGCCAAATGACTATCCCACGACCCTCCAAAATCAATGATACAGGATCTCAACATATCTTCTATAGTTTGGATAGTGCGCTCACTCTATCCATCAGTCTGAGGATGATAAGCTGTACTTAGCTTAATTTGTGAACCCATTTCTCTCTGAAAGCTCTTCCAAAACATAGAAGTGAAACGACTATCTCTATCAGCAACAATTGATAAAGAAACACCATGTCGTGTCACTATCTCATCAATGTATAACTTTGCCAATCTTTCCATCGAATATGACTCTTTCATAGGTAAGAAGTGTGCAGATTTAGACAACTGATCTACGATCACCCATATTGCATCACCCTTTCGATGTTCTTGGCAATTTGGTTATGAAATCCATAGTGATATGATCCCACTTCCAAACTGGAATTTCTAAAGATTGCAACTTACCATAGGGACACTGATGTTCAATCTTTACTTGAAGACATGTCAGGCATTGTTCAACATGTTTAACAATATCTTTCTTCATACCTGGCCACCAATAATGTTGCTTCAAATCCCGATAC
>NW_020204977.1:7023-8839 GCF_001531365.2 Cynara cardunculus var. scolymus | reverse complement strand
GAAGAAAAGTGTAGAAGATGAGAAATCATATCGAAAAATAAGGATAAAGCCACTAGTCCCTTACCTTTTTCTTGCAACTTCTTGAAGTTTTGAATGTTCTTCAAAATGATGGAATTTGAAGGGTTTTGGGGAGTGATTTCGGGTGGAGTGGAAGAGGAAATGAAGATTTCAAAAGAAATGAGTTTTTATATGTGTTTTAAATGAATAAAAGGGCCGGCCACTTAAGGCCCAAGTCCATAACAATAAAATTTTTATTTTTCTTTTAAACAAAATAAAGCCCATTTAAATTATAACAAAAGTACATTTTATTAAAAAAAAATTGATAAAAAAATATCATTATTAAATCAAAGTTCCACATTTTTGGTAAAATTATTTGGACATTCAAATGAGACTTTTATATTTTATTTCGGACTTTATAATATCAACTTTATTATATTTGGAGCATTTTTTTAATATATTTGGCATTACATAAGTTAACTTTATCAGTTACCTGTCGAAACAAGGTTTTCTGAACTATATTTTGGGAACTAAGTCATATGAATTCTAATCAACATGACTCGATCCTAATAAAATATAATTCTAAATATAGAACCCTATAAAGGTGCTAACCTGACGTTCCAAAAATGACGGATGTCACAGTGTTTGAAGTAGAAGGAGGAACGCAACTAATGGGCACTACAACGATCTTTGAAGAAAATTCGCTTCGGTAATTAGCTGTAACTGGAATGATAAGTGGATCATCATCAGCTTCTAGAGAATCAGTGTTGGATAGATTGCTGAAGGAAGCTTCAGGTTGTCCAGCATGAGAGAACATCTAGTTTTCTAATTCTTCATCATCATTAATGGTGGGTTTAGAATTAGCTTATTGAGATTCGTCAAATGTGGCATGAATAGTTTCTTCTATTGTCTATCAGTGTTTGTTGAATACTCTGAAGGCTTTGGATACTGAAGAATATCCAAGAAAAATTCCTTCATCAGCTTTGGGATCGAACTTTCCCAGTTGATCACAATTGTTGAGAATAAAACATGTGCAACCAAAGATGTGCAGAAAGATGAGAGAGGGATTTCTGCTATGGAAGAGTTCGTAAGCTGTCTTTATGAACCTCTTAACGATCTGCGACCGGTTTTGAGTGAAATAAACGATGTTGACAGCTTCAGCCCATAAATGAGTGGGAAGATGAGATTCATTGAGCATTGATCGAGCAGCCTCAATGATTTTTCGATTTCTCCTTTCAGCGACCCCATTCTGCTGAGGAGTTCTTATAGAAGATAAGTTGTGAGAGATTCCCTTGTCCTCAAAGAAGTTATCCGTAGTACTATTTTTGAATTCAGTTCCATGGTCACTTTCGATAGACCGTATTTTAATATTATTAAGTACTTCTATCCTTTTGATGAACGATATTATTTCTTCAGGTGCTTCACTTTTGGATCTGAGAAAGAAGACCCAAGTGTACCTGGAGTACTCATCAACAATGACGAGTGTATATTTCTTTCCAGCAATGGATTGCACGTTCACTGGACCAAAGAGATCCATGTGCAGTAGCTGAAGTGGAGATATCACTTAAGAGATTTCTTGGACTTGAAGCTAGCTCTTGTTTGTTTTCCTTTTTCACATGTTGAGCAAAGAGATCCTGTTGATCCCAGATCTCTCAATAACACTAATAATCGAGTTAAAAATAACCAAATTATAGTGTTTTAATGGACAAAGTGATGAACACTCAAGAATAAATTATGAACATTAAAGAACAATCTTGAGCGTCAAAGGTTTCACTTTATTAATAAGAAAAATGTAAAAGCAACATCTAATACAATAGGC
>NW_020204977.1:1488-6343 GCF_001531365.2 Cynara cardunculus var. scolymus | reverse complement strand
AGAAGCGCAGAAGCAGTCTTCGATAGCCGATGACTGTTGATATCTCATGAATGAGTTGATTCCCATCTTTTCTTGGCACATGGGATCTACCAAGTCTTTCTCTGATGATCTTCTGAAACCACTCAAGTGTATCGGTTGAATACTTGAAGGCTTCAGTCAATCTGAATAATTTCTTTACCTCGAACTCATTCTTGAAGACAAGTCCAAGCTCGGGTTGAGTTAAGACTGAGGCAGATCTTTTCTCCTGCAGGCCAGGGAAGTCTTCATTTGGTGGAGCGCAGGAGAGTCTTTTGATGCCTAAGCGAAGAGCAATTTCAAAATCACTCTTGGCTCGATGCTTTACCAGGGTTTCCATTGTCTTCACAACCGTTCTGTTCGCCATCCCAAATTTGATGCCATGATCCTGTCGCTGAGCCGTGTATGCATAAAGTTCGATCAAGTCATAGGGATTGAGGTTGATGAGGTCATTTTCGTTGAACACGCTGATTTGACCATGTGCTCTTTCCACTGTGTACTCGATGTATCTTATGGCTCTATTTGCGAAGGTCCTCACTTTTAGATCCATAACCCTCCTTATCCCATCGTTTGAGAAGACAGCCTGTGATGCTTGAGTGGTCTGTCTAATAAACCTATGGTGTAGGAGGTCCATGGACTCTTGCGATAGAATCGGAGGATTGAGGGTCAAACTTTCATTGCGGTCGTGATACAAGTATTGATGGATATTTTCCATCATTATGGGTTCCCTGGGTGGCGACCTGGACGTCTCTGCAGCGACTCCATGTTCTGAATAATTTCATTGACTAGGCTCTGCGGAGGTTGCCTAGACGAAGAGGGAATATCCGATCGCACCATGGTTGGTTGGGTTAAGGGTTGTGTATAGGTTGGTGAAGGTATGGTTTCTTGTTGGGTTGGTTCAGCTTGGGTTGGTTCTGGTTTATTGGGTTCAAAATGGATGGTTTCTGGTTCATGGGGTTCTGTTTGGGTTTGAGATTGTTGGGGTGAGGAAGGTTGGATTATTGTTGGTTCTGGTTGTATGGATAAGGTGGTGAAGGGTTCTGTGGCGCGAGGGGTTGGTGAAGGAGTTAARGGTAGGTTTGGTGTAGGTGATGGAGTAAAAGGTGGGGAGGTTGGATTTTCATCGGTTGAGGAACTCAATACGATGGGTTCTTGGGTAGTAGCGAAGGGAACATGTACATTTTGTACATCTTCAGAGGGCTGAACCGCTGGTTCCCTTGCTTGGGTTCCTTCGGTTGAGGGTGGTGGTTGTTGTTGTGTTTGTGATGGTGGTGGTGGTGCAGCAGATTCCATTTGCTGGGCAGCCGCAGCCTGATCCTCCCCCTCATGAGGTCCAAGACCTTGATCATCGGGGTCTGGGTCCTCATGTCGTGGCCTCTTTTACGAGCGGCTGCTGGAGCATGAAGCTCTACTCCTCTTCTTCTTTTTCTCCTTCCTGAAGGACGCAAGATACGCCTTCAGGGCTGCTTGTCTTCGGCACTCCTCCATCGTGTGAAGGAGAGAAGTGGTGCGCCTTTGTTCATCAGCCAGGTTTTGGGAGAGAACCCTTGTTGGTTGAATAGCGCGATGGACGAATTTGGCACTTATCTCATTAAAAGACGAGACAAGTGCCTTGGACAAAGCCCTTAGGTCGGCTCTGGTGGTGAACTCCGTGCTTGATGATGAGGCTTGTGGTGGCATGGAGCTGGTGGTGGATGTAGATGGAGGAATGGGAAGGTTGGCTATGAGATTTCTCACCTCTGTAGTAAAGGAGGTGAAGGCTTCATCGAAGGACGGGCCTGCAGAGGGAGGTGGGGGTGGAGTAGGCTGGGGGATTTGGGCTAGTATTGTGGCGGGGAGTTGGGTGAGGGTGGTTTTTATGGTGGCCATTTGGTGGGTAGGAGAGACAAGGGCTTCATCGATTGATGAAGTGGTTTGAGGTGGGGCTTAGGGAGGAATTTGGGAAATGATGGTGGTTGGTAGGGTGTTAAGATTTTGGAGGTTGGTGTTTAGTTGGGTGGTTATGTAGGTAAGGTTCTCATCGGCCTTAGTTACTTGGGCCGTGAGGGTGGCGATGGAGTGGATGAGTATTTGGTTTCTTTGGGTGGCAAGGGAGGATGCGGTGTTGTGGTGTTGGGTGATGGTTTGCTGGAGCATTTGAGACGTGTTGTATTGTCTCGGGTTTGGGTTTCAAGTTGGGAGAGGTGTCGTTGAAGGATGGCAAGGGATTGTTGAAGGTCGGTGTTATCGGTTGAGGGTGGGTTGTCAACAATCCATTGAATGATGAGTTTAAGGTCTTCCAAGGACCGCAGAACTGAGTCGACAAAGGCTTGGAACTCGGCCTTTGTGACCAGATCGGCAATGGGGGTAACCCCTACAGCAACGGATGCTGCAGGTTGAGCCTCTGCTCCTGAGGCGCCTTCATTGCCTTGTGAAAATGTAGGCCGTGAAGGACTTCCATCGTGTCCTTGATATCCCTCAAGAGAGGAGCTATCTCGCGATGTTGTTGCATCGGCTTCCTCTTCCTCGGCTTCAGAGACCGGGTAAGTGATGCGATTATGTGTCCCTTTCGGTAGATCAAATATCGAAGGGGGATGTGCAGGAAAGGAAGATCGCTCTGAACGATCTTAGGGTGTATCAATGTCAAAAGCAACACATGCTTCTGTGTGTGTGATAGGTTATGTCGAGCCTTGAGGCGAAGGGGATCTTATTTCTTCATCACCTCTCTGTTGTGAGAGGGGTGATGGAATATGGGGTTTCTCAGCTGATTCATCTCCAGAGGCCCGAAGAATGGCCTCTGGATGGCTGGCTTGGGTAGGGATTGGACTGGGTCATCCTTGTTCAATATCCCTTTGGCTTTGATCGCCAAGGGTAGATGTGGTGGTTGCTCTTTGGGAAGTGGGTGGAGGAATTGTTTGAGTAGGGCCGGGGGAGGCATGATGAGTAGCATCATCATCATCATCATCATCATCATCATCATCATCATCATCCGATGAAGATGCCTCTTGTGCTCCCTCGCTTGGTTCTTGGGACGACTCTAGTCGCTCTGGGGTAGCTGCCCTCGGTTCCTGGGACAGCATAGAGCGTTCATAGGTTTCGCGGATCTCAGATGTCGATAAAATGACATTGAGCATGGCCCTTGAAAGTGGGCGGTTGATGGTGTAACCCTCCATCGATAGGGTGGGTCGATGGCCTTGCATTTTGTAGACTGGAGTGAATGGCTCTTCAGCCGGTAGACCATATTTCCTCATTGTGTCCCCTATGAAGAGGGCGAGGAAACGAGGGAATAGAACAACAGATAAGGGCTTGCCAGTGGCTTGGAGTTTGCATTTCTTGACTACCGTCGAGTGGATCTCATTGTAGATGAGAAAGGCGTAGTCAAGGTTGAGGTTGAAGAACAGCCCGTACATGATCGTCATGATATTGATGTTCCCTTGGTCCAATGACCTTAGCTTGCATGTGAGGGCCCTGTTCAGGATGGAGAAGAACATGTTCCACATTGGCGGGAGGAATTGGCGTTTGAAGTTGGAGACAATGCGTAGGTTGTGATTGTAACCTAGCATCTTAACGAAGCGTAGTATGTCATCGGTGGTGGGTGGTTCGTCATATTCGGCAATTCAAAGCTCCCGTCGAGTGGGAATGCACAGAACTCGAGAAACTTTAGCCTGCGAAATTTTGAGCGAGCAAATCATATCGTTTGGGGCATCCATGTCCCCCATTATTCCATGGCTGTCGGGGTGGAAATCACATGTTTGCTAGTACTGTTGGACGTACTTTAGTGGTACGCCGGTGTCTGCAAGGGTCAGGGCTAGTAGTAGAATGCAATTCTTGAAGAACTCAATCATAACGGCAAACCTGTCGTCGAATAGTGTGTTTCTCAGTTCAATGGTGTGGTTGTTTGGCTTCATTGGTAGGAAAACGATGGCATGACTGTCGGCGCCGGTGGATTGAACGTGACTGTCGTTATTGTTTGACTCGTGGGAGGCGGAGGAGGCCATTGCTTGGGAAGTTGCAGGTAGAATCGTTCGTCAAAAGCTATTTGCAGGTTTAAGGAAGCGTAAAGAGGAAATGGAAGTAGAAGAAAGGTATTTATAGGTGGGGAGGAGGTGGGGGTGGGAATGGGAAACGGTTTCTTGATTATTATATTGAAATAATCATGAAAAAGTAGAGGCGGTTGGGTAATAGACGATTTGATTTGGAGATCGTGAGCCATCTTGATTATACATGCCATTAATGTTGGAGGACACGTGTCAAGGCGGGGTTAGGGAAGGGTAATTTGAAAAGGTTTATGGGGAACAGGCTGTATATGGTGTCAGGCGCGTGTGAGGATGACGTATGGATTATTTGAAATAAGAAGTTATTCCAAATAATATCTCGTTAAGTATTGATCCAAAAATGATTTTAAAAAATCCATCTAATTGTAAGATTAATACAAATTATGAAGTTTTGGTCTTCTAAAAACCCATGTTGTATAGTTTTTAGTCACAATAGCTGCAATTTCATATAATCTCAAAAAAATTCAATTAAGATGGGTTTATTGAAAAATGATTTTGTCTTGTAACCAGAGGAGTTCTGGTTGAACAAAACTTATTTTTGGGGAACCAGAGGTGGTCTGGTTGGATATCGATGAAGGAATTCATCAATGGAATGTTGGATTGCATGATTAAGAAGCCTTGGATGACAAACCATAGGCTCTGTTTAAGCATGTTGAATCCAGTATGTAGGACCAAAGGGGCTCTGGTTTGATACTTGGTTTATTATTTGGCATTTAGATGGCCAGAGGCTCTGGATAGTGGAACCAGAGGCTCTGGTATGATAAATGCATATGTATGCAATGGATATTCATGATGAATGAATAGCT
>NW_020204977.1:0-1198 GCF_001531365.2 Cynara cardunculus var. scolymus | reverse complement strand
AGAGGGGCTCTGGTTCCAAAGGCTTTGAATCCAGAGGCTCTGGTCTTTAGAACCAGAGGCTCTGGTTCCAAAGGCGATGAAATGAAGTATGAAAATATAATTAAGTGCATGAGAGAAAGGGGGAAACTCTTTGGGTCCAGAGGAGCTCTGGTTACAAAGAGTATGAATCCAGAGGCTCTGGTCTTTAGAACTAGAGGCTTTGGTGGTCTTAGAGATGATAAGAAAGATAAATGAGAGGGGAATTGAGCGTGCCAAGTCTTATTTGGAAACCAAAGGTCTCTAGTTGCAAAGGACTTGGAAACCAGAGGCTCTGGTCTTTAGAACCATAGGCTCTGGTTACATAGAAATAATGCGATGGAGTCCAAAAGGGGGTCTGGTCTCAAAGGATGAGAATCCAGAGGCTCTGGTCTATATAACCAGAGGCTCTGGTCTCAAAAAGAGAGAATCCAGAAACTCTGGTCTATAGAACCAGAGGCTCTAGTTGCGAAGGAAATACTTAGTGAATAGAAGCTAAGTATTTGCTTTGGACCAGAGGTCTCTGGATCCAAAGGTGATGAAAAACTTTAAGCCATATAAAAAGATTTCTTCATGGCCAGAGGTTCTGGTCTTTAGAACCAGAAACGCTGGTTTGGAGAACTTCATGATTATGGCTAACTTCTTTGTATCACTTGTAGGCATAACCATGAGATATTGAAAATCTCTGATTTAAATATATATATATATAGCCTTTAAGTGGTGAGATTCAGCATACCCATCTTACTGATTAGGAATAAAAATCTTTCTCATCAAGAGCTTTTGTGAAAATGTCAGCAAGTTGAATCTCAGTGGGAACAAAATACATTTCTATATTTTTTTTTCAACATTGTCTTTCAAAAAATGGTACCTTACATCGATGTGCTTGGTCTTGGAATGCTGCACTGGGTTTGCAGAGATTGTTATGGCACTCTTGGAGTCACAGAGGATGGGGACTTTGTCATAATGGAATCCATAGTCCTTAAGCTGAGTCTTCATCCAGTAAACTTGTGAACAACAACTAGCAGTAGCAACATACTCTGCTTCTGCTGTGGATGTTGAGACACAATTTTGTTTTCTGCATGTCCAACTTACCAGCTTGTCCCCAAGAGTTGACAGCTTCCAGACGTGCTTTTTCTATCAAGTTTGCAACCTGCATGATCTGCATCTGTGTAGGCTATTAGAT
>NW_020204976.1:5708-8737 GCF_001531365.2 Cynara cardunculus var. scolymus | reverse complement strand
TGTGGACCGAGTTCACCTGCAGGACGCCATGACTACAAAGCCGCCATAGAAGGCATCTCAAAYAATGTGCCCATTAATTGAGTTGTTATGAAAACCAATAAAACTAAACATGTGCCACTACCCGGATGGCGTTCATAAAAAGTCAACCTTCAAAGTATTCATAAAACTCGAAACAACTTCAAAATATGAGAATCAATTTAATAAACTAAAAAGATTCAAACATAAAATTCAACAGACTAAAATCAAATAATCATGATAAAAATTCAAGAGTTTACGATAAAGATTCAATAATATATATATATATATATATAACGTAATTTATCGACCACTTTTGAGCGATCAAACACAAAGTGGTGAACCACCGTTACGAAGGGTCAACTACAACAACTAGTTTCCCAAGAGTAAAAAAAAAAGTGAAATCCGTACCTTAAGCGGAATAGAGAAGTAAAGCACGGTCAAACGGGATTCACGGTAAAGTTCGACTTGCTTGCGTGCCTAACGAATGCTCAAATCGGTTATTACTTAAACAACGTAAGATCATATCCTAATTATACTAATAAATTACTTAAGTCCTACATGCTTATAAACAACTTAAACTTCAAATACGACGGTCGAATATGTATTACGAAAACGACACAAAACTTAGCTTTATATAATTCCGATTCGACTTTAACAGCTTTTGACCCTTATTTTCGAGAGCATTTTTACCCCACTTAGAGCTCAATACGGAAAATACTATCTAAATGAAAGATGTAGTACAATATGCGATGAAACTACTGGTTTTGGAATAAGTTCATTTGGATTATCCATCTATTTTATAAGAATTTTACAAAACAGCAAATCAATCCTAAATACCTTGCAAACATCTCTGAAAATACACTGTTTCGAGCCACTTAAAATCGTAACTGAATTTTCGACCCTACATGAAAGTTGTAGCATACATTAAGGGATTTCTAATGGCAAAATATGAACTTATTCCGACTTACGGTTTATAAGTTATACACTGACAAAGTATGGACCTGCATAGTCGGTAAAATCCGATTCCGGAATTCCCGACTAACTTTTATAACCCAACTTTCATGATTCGCTACATTTACGGGTTATAAACATGATTCAACATACTAAACATGAAATATATCATACTTATAACAATATTCGTCCGTAAACTTAGACATAACATCATTTATAAACCAGTCTAAAAATAATAACGTAAACACCCTAATAAAAGTGAATGAAATTTGTACCTTTATGAAGGGTTCGAATAGTGGATTCCGAATATATAATCATTACTTCGATTGTTTCAACGATTTGCAAGAAATCTTAGAGAGAAGAAGAAGAAAAGAGAGAGAGAGAGAGATGAGGCGGTTGAAGAATGAACGAGAATGAAGAAGAAGAAGACAGTGATGGATTGCTTATATATATATATATATATATATATTATCTTATATATATGTATATATATATATATATATATATTTATTAAGAGATTAGGAATTTGACGATTTTAACCCCTCAACAATTACCTACCGTCATTTAAATACGGTACAATTTTGGTAAGCTAACGAGAATGTGATTTTAAAATTCGGGTCTTACAATTCTCCTCCCCTTAAAAGAAGATTTTGTCCCCGAAATCGAATTTAAAGATAGGGAACTTACATTAGCTGAAGAATTCTGGGTACTCCCGTCGCATGTGTTCTTCAGTTTCCCACGTCGCCTCACGTTCAGAGTGATTCTTCCAAAGAACTTTTACAAAAGGAACCACTTTGTTTCGTGTACCTCTCTCATCGCGATCAAGAATTGCCTCAGGCTCCTCGCGATAAGATAAATCAGGCTCTATGTGCTCCAAAGGATATTCAATGACATGCAAGGGATTATATTTGTATCCTCGCAACGAAGATACATGAAATACATTATGTACGTGGGACAATTGTGGCGGTGGAGCTAACTTATAGGCCACAGCTCCAACCCTTTCCAGAATTTCAAAAGGACCAATATATCTCGGGCTGAGCTTTCCTTTGAGACCAAAACGTCTAATACCACGAATCGGAGAAACTTTCAAGAAGACTTTATCACCCGAGTGGAACTCGATAGGTCGTCGTCGCTTGTCGGCGTAGCTTTTTGACGAGCCTGAGCCTCTTTCATCATTTGACGTGCAATTTCGACATTCTCGGTAGTAACTTGTACTAATTCTGGGCCTTCTAAAATACGTTCTCCAACTTCATTCCAACAAGTCGGTGTTTGACATTTTCGGCCATAAAATGCTTCATACTGGGCCATGCCGATACTCGACTGCCAGCTATTATTATAGGAGAACTCGATTAGATACAAGTAGTTATCCCAACTTCCATGCYATTCCAACGYACATGCTCGGAGCATATCTTCCAATGTTTGAATTGTACGTTCAGATTGCCCATCAGTTTGCGGATGAAAGGCTGTACTAAAATTCAAACGTGTGCCCYAGGCTTTATGTAAACCTTCCCAAAATCGAGATGTAAAACGTGGGTCTCGATCGGAGGTAATCGATACAGGTGTGCCATGAAGACGCACAATCTCGTGTTGGAAAACTTTGGTCAGCTTATCAATTGGCCAAGTTTGTCGGACAGGAAGAAAATGAGCTGATTTTGTCAGTCGATCTACCACTACCCAGATTGCATCATGTTTCAAGATTGTGCGGGGTAATCCTACGAAATCCATAGTTATGTGCTCCCATTTCCATACTGGAATGTCCAACGATTGGAGAACACCACCTGGATGTTGATGTTTAATTTTAACTAGTTGACAAGTGAGACAACGAGCTACAAAGTTGACGATATCTCGCTTCATTCCAATCCACCAGAAATAGTTCCTTAAATCACGATACATTTTTGTTGTGCCAGGATGAACCGAAAACATTGAGTTATGAGCTTCGGTCAGAATTAGATCTCTAATTTCCGAGTTATTCGGAACACAAAGACGATCCCTGTTATAAACCCAGATCTGACAGTAGAACGATTTACACTAGAAGATTGAAAGAGTAAGTAAACAAGAAG
>NW_020204976.1:0-1753 GCF_001531365.2 Cynara cardunculus var. scolymus | reverse complement strand
TCAGAAACAATTGAGTGTGTCACACCAGTATCAAACAAAACATAAACAGATAAATCAATTAATTTAACATGACCCGAAATCATACCCGCTTGAGATTTGCTGCCAAGTAATGCAAAGACTTGTCCACTAGTACTTGATTGTTTACCTTTCCCTTTGTCAGTTTGGATCCGAGCTTTGGGACAATTTTTTGCCATGTGACCATGTTCTCGACAATTGAAACATGAACCGATCATCTTTAAATAGGGGCCCGGTAGATGTCGAAGATTACATCGATTACAATTAGTAATTGGGCTAGAAACATTTTGACTCCCACTGCTAGACAATACTGGAAGTCGTGGCATGGATAGACTCGAGCCTTTTTGAGTATCACTACTCGACTTTGATTTTACAAAACGAGGGTTGCTTCGGGAGGAAGATTCAGATCCGCGTTTCTTATTGTCAACGCGTGAAGTTAACCATTGTTGTCGTGACCGATCAATATTCTTTGCAGCATCGGCCACTTCAGTAACGGTATTAAAAGGATGATTCGGGAGACGATCTTTATACCTCGATTTCAAAGTCCATTTAAATTTGTCAGCTTGTTGGACTTGAGTACCTGCAGTATTTCCTGCAAAACGAGAAAATTTAAGAAATCGCGCCATGTAGTCGGCAATTGTTTCTTCCTCGCCTTGCGGGATAGTAGCATATTCCCACACATAAGCATCGCGATCAGCCGAGGTAAAGTATTGCTTAAAGAAAAATTCTTTGAAATTATTCCAAGACAAGTCTTTAACAGAAGGATCAATTTGGATACAAGATTCCCACCAGTTATTGGCTTCTTTCTCAAACATATAAGTAGCCAAACGGACTCGATACTGATATGAAACATCTAAGACATTGAAAATCTTTTCTATGTGTCAAATCCAGTATTCGGCATCCACATAATCTATGGCAGTTGAGAAAAACAGAGGTTTTTGTTTGTTAAACCTTTCGAGCCATATATAGATTTCACCCGCTGGATTACCCGAACTGGATGCAGGAATTCCAGTATTTGGTGTAGTAACAGGACTTGGATTTGAAGGAAGATTTTGCGCTGCTTGTTGCATAGCCTGAATAGCTTGTTGCAGATATGTAGGCATCAGACTTGACATGGTCTGACGGACCACATCAACAATATTGGGTTCACTTCCACCCTCCATTGGATTCGGGTTGGGGTTTGGGTTAGTCTCAGGTTGAGATCTGGATTTGCATGGGCGACCACGTCTCGACATTCTAAAATAAAACAACATGAAAATCAGAATTCAAAACAGTTACGGATTAGAAAAACAGTAGACAGAATTAAAATCTAGTATACCCGTTCTTATGTCTACCCATTTCTCACAGGTCAAGCTTACTTTATCTACAAGTCAAAACCTATGCTCTGATACCACATTTGTAACAACCCCCGTCCACGTGGTCCGGAACGGACGGTGTCACTAACGGAACTTATCAAAGACACAAACATTTCAGAGCTACTAATAAACTCCAAATTAAAAAAATGTTTTACAATCCAAAATATTACATTCTAACCACTACTTATAAGTTTAGAATATTATACATCTATCAATGAGTTTACCAACTCCAAAAAGTCAAACGCTCGATCTCAAGTCCCGTCCCTTATCAGTATCACTTGGAACCTGCCGTGTCAGATAACAAGAACACGGCCGAGCACAGGACTCAGTGAACAGATTGTATAAAACTTGAAATAATAATACGTAACATCGATAATAAAGCG
>NW_020204975.1:6766-7863 GCF_001531365.2 Cynara cardunculus var. scolymus | reverse complement strand
TTTTTTACCAAACGTGATTAGTTGATTGTAACACCTCATTTCACATTTACATATAACACATATTCCATATAACATGGAAATCAAATATTTAGACGCCGGTTCCAAATATATAAAATGCTTACACCAAAAAGTTGCTACAATTTTTTTCCATATATATCCAATATACAAGACTTGTAAACATAACAAGATTTTAAATATGAGTAATAACATCTTCATAAACTCCACACATGTAAAGCAATCATGACATCTTCACATTTTCCCCTTTCMTTTATCTTCTGATTGTGCCCGACATGTAATGTCATTTTAAAACATAAAATGAGGGTTAWTCTTGAGGTCCARTGAGAAGTCATTTTTTATTGTTATTATAGGGTGAAAATCACCAAAACAATTATAAATCTCATATCTGTATAAATAACAATTAAACAGTGTTTTATTAAAACAAATTTTTTATCGCATCATATAGATGAGACAACCTTCTTTTTATTGTATTAATCCCATGAAAATATCAAAGTCATCAAATTTAAACATAAAAATACCAACTTGTCGCATCTCATTAATGCGATTACAACTTTATATATCGCACTGTATTAACTTGTCGCATCATATAGATGTGATATAATTTTTCCTCGCATCACATTGATGTGATTACATAGTTTGTCACATCTCAATAATGCGATAACTCCACTTTTTCGCATCATGGGAATGCGATAACTCACTACAAAAATGTTGGGTATCAGCGAGGGAAAATTCCCTCGCTGATCCGTCGCTGAAAGGGGTCTCCGTCGCTGATCCGTCGCTGATACTTTGTCGGTCAAACAGTCGTAGGTAATGCTATCAGCGACGGATCAGCGACGGAAATCAGCGACGGATTTGCGACGGACACTTTCAGCGACGGATTTGCGAGGGAAATCAGCGACGGATTTGCGACGGACACTTTCAGCGACGGATCAGCGACGGATGTATTTAGCAACGGATCAGCGATGGATTTGCGAGAGAATTTTTAGCGACGGATTTGCGAGGGAATTTTCAGCGACGGATTTGCGAAGGAACTTTCAGCGACGGATTTGCGAGGGAACTTTCAGCGACGGATTTGCGAG
>NW_020204975.1:2995-6076 GCF_001531365.2 Cynara cardunculus var. scolymus | reverse complement strand
TTATAAGTTCCAATCATGTTCATATGAACTTTGATTACAAAAACCATAAAATCAAACAAATTGGTCATGCTCTCATATGTAAAACTAACTGCTGAAAAAGAATTAGAGAAGAAAAATAACATCTGTATCCCATAAATATAATCCTCCATAAGAACATTGACAGAGAACTCTAACTGCTAGAAATACGCTAAGCTAGGGGGGGGGCCTACACATCACCACCTGATAGTGCAAGAGAAGATCCAGATCCAGTCTTCAACTATCATGGTTCAGGTTTCATTCATGGTATAGTAACTTTCAAACTTATTAACAATATAATTTACCATTAACAACTACATCATACAAGACTTAATAGAAAATTTAGTAAACAGCCCCTTATTTGTTGATGGTTAATGATGATATTAGACACTAGTATGACATCCAATTCTTTTCAGTTATATTTTGCTTTTAAAGATTTTCTTGTTAGGCATTTACTTTCACATATTGATTTAGTGGCACACAAGTGTATGGTCTTTGGATGGTTTACTGAAATTGTACAGGCCAAGTCTTCATACCTTGTCCCTAGTGATTACTTTTTCTCTGGAAGCTATTGACATGTAGCATAGTTTCAGCAAAGTTGAACGGCTAAATCTTCTCTGCGTTGTTTACTATTAWATGCTTTGCTTGTATGCTTCTAACCCCATCCAGGTTCCATGGTTGAGAAAAGCAAAGGATCACATAAAAGAAAAGAGAAGYCGTACTTATAGTAGTTTATGTTGCCTCATTTATAAGTTTAGGATCTCTATATGTAGTTACGTTGTTTCATTTACAAGCTCTTAGCCCTTGTGTAATGCATTGTCATGAAACATATAGGTATAAAGGTGACTGGTGTACAATTGGAAAATAAATGTTAGATACATCACTTGATATCACTGCAGATGCAATGTGATGTGAGTATCATCACAAACTGTCTCTGGAGCATATGGGCTCAATACCCGATTAAGTGAACTGAGTTTGGGTTACTGGAGATGGAGATGGTGAAKCATAGCTATATGATATACTCCGAAGTTAGATAATAGTAAATGAATACAGAAATGTCAACCACTTACAATGGGAGAAGGCAGCAGCTGCAGCGAGTAGGGCAGCATCAAAGAGGGCACCATCAACATCCAAACAGTATATATCCTGGAAAAGCAGCAGCTTTTAATTTGTTGAAAAAGAAGAGTTAATATATGCACTCTAGTGCATTAGCCATGTGGCATGATATAAATAATCAGATCACAAGCAAAATATTGAATGATGATCACTGTAACATTCTTATCCAAGAAATAAGAAATTGCTGGATAGAGAAAGATAACATGTGGAACAATGGAGAATCAAGCCACGAAAGTGAACAGAAAGAAAAGAGAACAAGATGAAACAACAGCCCTCCCACTCCCACTGAACCTTGTCACAAGAAGAGAGGAAGAAGTTCTTTTTATACAAATTAGAAGTTAGAAATTCATCTGAAATAACATGACTGGGTGGAATTCTTAGATAACAGTACCAGGTAAGCCATCCAAGCAGCTTTGCTACTGACCAGTGACAATTCTTTTAGATCAATGATTACAGATTGCTTAGACACGATGGCAGTAAGCCCAACAGCAGACAATTTTTCACTTCCATAACTTGTAAGGTATGGTGTAGCTCATCTTTTAGAGTAAAGAATCGAGGGCAATGGAAACARCAGACAAAATTTCACTTCCATAACTTGTCAAGTATATTGCAACTTGCAAGATTTCTCCTTAATAYGATAATTCCTTGTGATTGATACACTTTTTCACTAACTCGGTTATAAGGCTTTGAAGTTGCCGAGAAGATCAATTTACCAACCCTTATGAAATTCATGAAGAGAAAAAAAAGACTAGCCCCAAAAGGCTAAAGCCAAAGGAATGCACATTGTCATGGTGATGATATCATTGAAAGATAAGCAAACAAAGAAAAACAGAACTAACAAAATCTGATGAAGACTCCAAAGGAATGCACATTGTCATTGTTAAAATACTTRAATCATTTTCACCACATTCATCRTTCATTCATACACAGTGRTAAAGCCACAATGAAGGAGAGGATACACGTGCTGCCACAGTTTATATTTTAGAAAGAGACAACTGCAGTTTATTTTGAGTTGACAATACCGATTCGTCTACTTGATATAGCGTCATGCATATCTTAGAGCATAATTAATTTACTTGACTTTTCAAAGTGGCAATTAACTACCACTGGCATAAGCCTGTTCGGCCAGAGTTCTTGCATGTGGAAATCTATGGCTGAAAAAGAAGGATATACCGTATSATATACAAAAGGGATAATATGATTAGAACAAAGAAGCATATGAGATGTAAAACTAAAGAACACGGTTCTCGATTTATTCACATATGTATCTAATAAACAACAGTTACTGAAAACCCTAAAACCACTGTTTCAAGAAAATCAAAAGCAATTTCTCAAAAACGAACAGATAATTTCGTGTGCTTAAGAAACCATAACAATATTACATGTATACAAAAAATATAATCTGACAAAAAATCAAAYCTAGAACAAATAATCTGTGGAGACAGAGGTTCGGAAGTGGTAAAGAGCTGAAACTTGGGCTGTTCTTCCACGGTGTAGTGTTTTGGTGGTCTGTGTGTGCGAACGTTTAAAAGAGGCGGGTTCCTCGAATGGCCCAACATGTTTTCCAGGTGTACGGTGGACGACGACGGCGACAGCTAGGGTGGACGACGGCGGCGTTTGACGTTGGTCGGCGACAGCTACGGTGGTCGGCGACGGCGACAACAACGGTGGACACAACGGCCTCTCTCTCGATCGATATCGCCTCTCTCTCTCGATCGATATCGCCTCTCTCTCTCGATCGATCGATATTGCCTCTCTCTCTCTCTCTCTCTCTCCCGATCGATACAGCATCGCATATGTCAAGGAGCTGCTAAATTAAACCTAATTTTTAACCACAATCAGCGAGGGACATATTCCTCGCAAATTAACCTAGATTTTAAACACAATCAGCGACGGATTTATTCCGTCGCAAATAGTTTGTGTGTGTCTAAGATATATAAATATATATAT
>NW_020204975.1:0-2095 GCF_001531365.2 Cynara cardunculus var. scolymus | reverse complement strand
TATATATATATATATCAACACACCTACGATTCATATTAAACTTTATGGAGTAACTACCAGCATTAACATGCACAAATTGTTGATGATTATAAATTAGTATTAAAAAAGCTTTATTAACTTTGTATAGAACAGCAAAATTTGACGTAAAACGAATGCAAAATTTTAATCTACAAATTAACAAGTATAATATTTTTGTGAATATATAATAGATTTTAATAATTAATTTCTTTATAATTTTGTAATTGCATGCAGAATAAATGGAAATTTGCAAAATCTAAAGCATCAGGAGAGTTGTTGAAGTGGGAGGATGTATCAAAGATGAAGTACTCTTGGAATGTAAATGTTGCATGTGAAGTTCTTACTGATTTCATGTATAATGGTTATTCAATTCCTAAGGGCTGGAAGGTGGTTGTCCTTGGATTAGTCAGCTCGCATAACGGGTTGGATATCCAGGCTAATAAAAAAAAACATTTATGAGGTAAACGTTTGGTAAAAGGTCATTTTACGACCTCACAAGTTAATTGGTCTTTTCATTAATTTCAAATGTTGAACAAGTCTTGGTCAACAAGTATGAAAGTATCTATTTACAGAATCTGACTTTGTATAGATCAAAAAATTGGCTGCATATTATTGAATTTACTCTCAATAATATGAACTAATTAACGATGTTATAATAAAATAATTCTAAAAATACAATGATRTAATAAAAAAAACCACTTAAGCAATATGTCACACGTGAATGAATAGATGATATGGAAAACTAGTAATTTGTGTCATCATCTTAATTCAAATCAAAATGTTTCATTGTAATAACGGTTAAGTTTTTCGAATTACAATATTCTAATAAAAAATAATTTATATATACATTACTACAATAAGAAAAAAATGATTTTTTTTTATTGTTTAAAATACTAAAAAAACAACCAAACAAGTAATAGTAATTGATATTAGTAAGTATATATATGCCAACTCGGGATAATCTATCTCATGTAATTCGAAAAAATGGGCAGATAACTTTAGAACGAACAATGGGTGCCAAAAACACAGGTCTCCGTAAAATGATAAGACCGTGTCAAAAAAGGCAGCAACTGAAGCTCGAATTCAATTGCTTATCATTTGGAAATGAACAATGAATCATGAGTTTCAAGATTTGCTGAAAGAGAAGGGAACCAGTCCGGCTATTTTCCCATCCCAGCCRGGGCGTAATTTCTTCACCTGCAGTACGTTTGAAACATATATAATTATCAGCCATTTGCATTAAAGAAGAACCTATGTAAAAGCAGAAGGTACATAAATTACAACCCCATTAATTGGAGTTGCCAAATGTAGATTGACAGGATAGAAAGGAATATATATATATATATATATATATATATATATATATATATATATATATAGATTGACAGGATAGAAAGGAATAACTATATATCAAGAAGGTGTTTATATACATGGTGTACTTACATAGAACCATCCATCAACTTCGTATTCGATTTCAAGCTCTTCTCCGAAAACCAGGCTCAACTGGAATCAAATAATTGAAGTCAAGGAGTGGCCTGTCCACATTGTAGAATAAAGCAACATAAAGATCCACTGAAAATCAGCCTACCTCATCGTCACCACCAGCAGTGAAGTCAAAAAGTGTTGTTCCAAATTCCATGTTCACAGTAGAGGGTCGGTCCTCATCAAGGTGAAAAGGTGATGAGTATGGAGTTGGCTCTTCTCTAATCTGGAAAACGAAAAGAAAAGCAAATTAGTTGGTAATTAATTGTATAGACAGACGATATAGTGAAGTCTTAGGGTCCGTTTACCCATATGTTTTACCAATAGGAGTCAAGACTACAATTTATTTTGATGCGTAAAATTTTAGTATATCAAAACATATCGAATGCAACAATTTACTTGGTAAGCACTTACCTGAGTAACAGTCGTCATCCTCACTTACCGARTAAGACTCTCCATCCTTCTCATCACTCTTACCCGGTAAGATTCTTGGTCTTTCTCATGTTCATCCAATGAGGAAATTTATGCGTTAAACGGCCCCTTAGTTGACAATGGTTAGAAAGAGCCTCACGGGAGAACCATAATCTTTCAGCGA
>NW_020204974.1:0-8738 GCF_001531365.2 Cynara cardunculus var. scolymus | reverse complement strand
GTCCTTCTAACCAGCGCTTCTGGCCCAACATGGACACTTAACAATATAAAGGATTTTCTATCTTTCGCCTCTGGTCCTTCTAACCAGCGCTTCTGGTCCAACATGGACAATAATATAAGGAATTGTCTATCCTTCACCTCTGGTCCTTTTAACCAGCGCTTCTGGTCCAACATGGACAATCAACAATATAAAGGATTTTCTATCTTTCGCCTCTGGTCTTTATAACCAGCGCTTCTGGTCCAACATGGACAACAATATAAAGGATTTTCTATCCATCGCCTCTGGTCCTTYTAACCAGCGCTTCTRGTCCAACATGGACAACAATATAAAGGATTTTCTATCCATCGCCTCTGGTCCTTCTAACCAGCGCTTCTGTTCCAACATGGACACTTAGCGATATAAGGAATCTCTAATCCTTCAACTATGGTTGGTCTAAGGAAATGGATATTCATAATTTATGCAACACACACAAAAGCATGCTTTTTCACAACAATTTCTTAACTGGAGCATATTTTTAGTACAACCGATTAAGTCCTTCTATTAYATGTAAATTAAACATAGGTGATCAAGCTTTGTTTAATTGACATATAATAATGTGACCCGCTTTGTAAATATACATTTTTAAATCACTTGAAAACCATTTCGAAAATATTTGGTTATAGTTGGTGGTTTTTAAAGAAAAACCGGTGTTCTCTATAACTAAGGCTCTGATACCAAATCTGTGACACCCCGTTAAAGCGGAAACACGAGATGTAACAGGTAAGCGAGTCACAACAGCAGATAATAAATAACACCATTCAAGTTTTACAAAAGATTCGAATTAAACACCCCTAACCAAGTTGGGATTGAATACTTCTTTACAAAATTTTGCAAACTGAACTTAATCGGTGTCGCCACAAATATGCTCCCAAAAACGTCATTTCTTACTAAAAACCTGAAAAGCATGAAACATAAAACAAGTCAACTACAAAGAGTTGGTGAGTTCACGGGTTTTCATATGCACAAAACATTACAATGCATAAATCATTTCTTGCAAACCTATACATAACTTTTGCACTTAATAAATGTAAATCTACCACGATGTTTAAAACTTGAGACGCTATTGAGCCTTTCCTAACCATTGTGCCCCATTATTCACGAACGACCTTAAGTAGCCCATACACTCACTTAGGTCCCACAGTTAGTAGTAGTATTAATTCAGCGGTGGTCCAAATTCCACATGATTAGACTAAGAAAAACATAGGTAATGTGCACCTCTTTCTGGGTGGGACTGTCAACACAATAGCGGCTATCCACAATTACCACGGCCCGGGGACATGCCCGAGTTAACAAGTAGCGTTTACGGACGGGGACTTTATTTGGAAACATACTCCTAAGTACATCAATTTAGCATTTATATCATAGTGCAAAACCGTCAATATTACATGACATAAACAAATTTTGACTAAATAGTTCTTTAGTCCAAGTATAAACAATCTTAGACTAAACAGTTCTTTAGTCCAACAGTTTTATAAATAACAGTATAGTTTGCATAACTTCATGCTTTTCCCACAGTTTAAATAAACAAAAAAAGCATTAAAAGTGGGGCCGTGAAAACTCACAGGTTAAACAATGATTATATCCAAGGAGATGACGTTTGAAGCGTTCAACGTCCGCCCTAACCTTCCTAAACAGTCTGAATCCAATAATTAGATCACCTAACGAGTCTTGATAAAGACAAAGCCAAATTATATCTTATGTAATGCCAACGGGTGTTTATGAATGAAAGTTGATACTTTTATTATTTGTTCTAAAATAGACCAAAAATTATATATTCTAAAATCAAAGTCCTTTGCACAAAAGCTGATATTTGGACAGAATATAAATTATTTTTCTGGTATTTTTGGTCTCACAAATCACTATAAAAAGGAACCTTCCAAAAGTCATTTTATGTCCAACTTTTTTATATCATCCAAAATAATAAGTTAAGTAGACTTTCCCAAATATCAAGAATTTTGGATGGGTTTAAGGCACTCATTAATACCCTACAACCTTTAGTGACACAACCCCCAAAATATATTGCACACTCTTCGAGTGACGGCCATTTGGGGGGTCTAAACTCATCATTTTTCAAAGATTTTTACTCCATTTTAAAGCCAACAAATAAGGCTAACCTCTAGAAAAAGAATTACCCAATTCCATTGGGTTTTGAGGAAGATAAAACCGATTTGAGATGCATGCAAGATTCTGCCAGATTTCAAAATACATCTTTTCATGATTAAATTCCACATGAAATGGGTTTTCTCCTACTTTCTTAGAGTTCAAAGTTCGTGATTCATAGATTACCATCATTTTGAAGACATTTTCATGTCTTGGATGTATAATCTCCCCTTTTGAGATCTCCAGAAACTTTAATTACAAGAACAAGAAGTAGGAGTAGAAAAATAAGAATTTTTGATATTTTATAAAGGTAAGATAACTAGTATAATACTTTTTTCTTGAAATCTTGAATATTCTTTAAGATTGACAGATTTCCTAAAGGTATTTTGATGATGGAATAGGCTGGAGGGTTTGATTTAAAGAGAGAGAGAGAGAGAGAGATTAGGGAGAGGAAAGGTTTAAGCAAATATGAGAATTGAAAATGAGAGTTTCAAAGGATGTGGGGTATTTATATGTGGATTTTAAAGAAAAAAATGGGCTGGTCTCTAAAGGCCCAAGCCTAATAAAAACTTTTATTTTTTTCTTTTAAATAAGAATAATCCCATTATAACCAAAAATATAATTTGCCAAACATTATTAAAAATGACATTATTAATTCAAAGCTTCACATTTTGACAAAATTATTTGGACATTCAAATGAGACTTTTATATTTTAATTTAGATGTTTATAATATCAACTTTATTTTATTTGGAGCATTTTTAATATATTTGGCATTACATAAGTTAACTTTATCAGTTACCCGTCGAAACAAGGTTCTCTGAACTATAATTTGGGAACTAAGACAGATGAATTCTAATCATCATGACTAGATCCTAATAAAATATAATTCTAAATATAGAATCTCTATAAAGGTGCTACCCTGATGCTAAAAAAAATGACGGATTTCACATTTTTCTCAAACCATTCCGACTTTTGGATCTCAACTTAATATAATATATTTGACATAAACAACCAAAATCCAACCTTTATTTTATCATTTATATTATCTCCCAATTCATTGACTTGATCAAGTCAAAATTCATACGATGAACTTGCTTAAATCTTGATAATCTCTTGAATCTAATGATCATTTCAAGTCATAAACACTAAAAAGCACTCAATTTATACACTTAAGATCAAACCCATATGAAACCTAACTCTATCTCAACACGCAATCCATAAAACAAGAATGTCAACCAAGAACAAGTGCAAAGATAGATTATACCTTACTTGATGATCAAATCCTTCAAAGATCTTGTAGTTCATCTTTGATTTGAGTTAAATCAAGCCTATGTGTGTGAAAATCGTACCTCTAGTGTGTGTATGAGTTATGGACTTAAATGATAAGAAAAATAGGCCAAAACACCAATTTATAATGCTAAAACTCAAGTTGGGCCGGGTTGGCCCAACTAGGTACCCATTTTGACCATCAACACTTAAATTATTCATAACTTTTCGTTCGGACCTCCGTTTTCTATGAGGTTTTCACCTACTCGTTCATAAAGAGATAATATATAACATCGAACAAAAATATTCCAGAAAAGATCTCCCAAAAAAATCCGTTTTACGTATCTATTTGACGTGATATTTTCCAAATCCTCTAATATATTCTTAAGAAATATAATTCTAAAACTTCAGACCCAAACTCCCACTAAATCATGAGTTCTCTTTAACCCAATATATAAATATACTAAGCAAATAATTGGGCATATTAGAAATTGGATGTTACAAATATCTCCTCCTTTTGAGGATTTCATCCCCGAAATCACTGTTGTGGAAATAAAGATGGGTATTTCGCCTTCATCTCATCTTTATGCTCCCACGTCCAATTTGGTCCCTGATGGTGTTTCCACTTGATCAATACCAAGTCTACTTTCTTATTATGTAGTACGATGGTTTCTAACAAAGCTTGACTAAACAGTTCTTTAGTCCAATGGTTTCAAACAAAGATTGACTAAACAGTTCTTTAGTCCAATGGTTTCAAACAAAGCTTGAGTAAACAATTCTTTAGTCCAATGGTTTAAATAAATAAACATGCATAGTTTGCTTAATCTCATGCTTTTCCCCCAATAAAATAGACAAAGCATTAAAAGTGGGGCCGTGAGAAATCACTGGTTTAAAAGTGAATATCCAAGAAGATGACGTCTGAAGCTTTCAACGCCGCCCTAACTTCCTAAACAGACCAACATCCAGTATTTAGATCACTTATGGGTTCTTGACAAAGATAAAGTTAAGTTGCATCCCATGCAATGCCATCGGGTTTTTATAAATTAAAGTTGATATTTTATTATTTATTCWAAAAATAGTCCAAAAATTATATATTAAAAGAAATCGAAATCCTTTACTCAAAAGCTGATTTTTGGACAGATTATATAGTCTGTTCCAAATATTTTTGGGTTTCACCAATCACTCTGTTCCAAATATTTTTGGGTTTCACCAATCACTAAAAGTAGAACCTTCCAAAAGTCATTTTTATGTCCATTTTTTATATCATTCCAAATCATGAGCTAAGCCGACATTTTCCAAATACCAAGAAATTTGAGTGGGTTTAAGTCTCTCATTAACATCCTACAATCGTGAGTTACACAACCCCCAAAACAGATTGCACATTCTTCGAGTGACAGTCTTTTGAGGTCTAAACTCAACAATTTTCAAGAATCTTAACACCATTTTGAAGTTAGCAAAATAATTATAATCTCCAGAAAGAATATTTCCCGATTCTATTTAGTTTTTGAGGAAGATAGGATAGATTAAAGATGCATGCAAGACCCTATCATAGTCCGAAATATGCCTTTCATGAATAAACTCTACATGTAAAAGATTTTCCCCTACTTTAGTAAAGATCTGAGAACATGGATCATAGATTATCGTCCATATGAAGACATTTTCATGTCTTTGACGCATAATCTCCCCCTTCTTACTTTCTAGAAATTTGAGTTGCAAGATCGAGATGTAGGAGAAGAAGGTTGAAGACTTTTATTGTTTGCAAAAGTAAGATAACTAGTATCATACCTTTTTCTTATTTTGTTAGGACTGAAAATCAGTAGTAATTGTATTCGTCTTGAAAGTTAAATATAGTCTATAATTGTAAAAGTCAGCGTGTTTGACTTTCTTGTAGGAGTTTGACTTTGACTTCTCTTTAATAGTTTGACCATATAAATAGTAGGTGGTCTTTGTAATTTGAGGAAGGAGAGCTTAATTGTAATCATATTACGAAAATGAGAGTTTGACTATACTTTGAATGCATTGACTTTCTCTCTCAATGTTCTTGATGTTCTTGAATGCTATATTCTAATCTGCCATATTATGAAGATTATTGAAGATTGATCAGTGATTTTAGGGACAAACATATTTTCTTGAGGATCTTCATGATTGACAGAATTTCTAAAGCTTGCTTGATGATGGAATCGACTGGAGGGTGGTTGATTTTAGAGAGATATGAAAAGTTTTGAGCTGACGATAATTGGAAAATGAGAGTTTTTCATAGGGAGTGGGGTATTTATATGATGATTTTTAAAGAAGAAATGGACTGGCCTCTAAAGGCCCAAACCCAAATAAAAACTTTTTTTTTATATAAATAAGAATAAACCCACTATACAATTTACCCAAACATAAATAAAATGACACTATTGATTCCAAAACTCCACCTCTTGAATAATTATTTGGACATTAAAATGAGACTTTTGCATTTAAAAATTTTAAAATTTTAAAATATCAACTTTATTTTATTTGCAGCATTTCTAAAATATTTGGCATTACACAAGTTAACTTCATCAGTTACCCGAAGAGGCATGATCTTCCGAACTAAACTTGGGAACTAAGCCAAATGAACTCTAATCATCAAGGCTAGATCCTAGTAAAAATATAATTCTAAATGTAGGACCTAAAATAAGGTGCTAACCTGAAACTCAGAAATGACAGAATGTCACAGTCTTCCCATGTCAGAAAAATTTCGTCCCGAAATTTATTCGTCAATTTCAGATTATGACTTGTTTGTGAACAAATGGGGATATTTTCTTTTCATGAAATCTTCTCTTTCCCACATGTACTCTGGTCCATGCCTCAAAGTCCAACGAACTTTTACAATTGGGATCTTGCTACGCCTTAATTGCTTGACTTTACGATCAAGGATTTCAATCGGCTCTTCAATGAAACATAACCGTTCATTAATTTGAATGTCTTCCAAAGGTAGAACCAATGTTTTGTCGGTTAAACATTTCTTAAGGTTTGATACATGAAATCTATCATGGATGGCACTAAGCTCTGGTGGCAAGTTTAGTTTGTATGCAATCGTTCCTACTTTTTCGAGTATTTCAAATGGACCAACATACCTTGGGCTAAGTTATCCTTTCTTTCCGAAGCGTACCACTCCTTTCCATGGAGATACTTTTAAAAGAACTTTATCACCCACTTGAAATTCCAATGGTTTCCTTCGGTTATCAGCGTAGCTTTTTTGATGATCTATTGCAGCTTTAAGTCTTTCTTGGATGATTGAGATTTTATCGGTTGTCTCCTGGATAATGTCAGGCCTTGTCAGCTGTCTGTCACCAATTTCCAACCAGCTGAGTGGGGATCTACACTTACGCCCATACAAGGCTTCATATGGTGCGCATTGGATACTGGTGTGATCCATTGTTGTAGGAAAATTCAACCAATGGCAGATGAGTATCCCAACTGCCTCCAAAGTCTATCACACAGGCTCGTAACATATCCTCTAGCGTTTGGATTGTCCTTTCCGTTTGCCCATCCATTTGAGGATGATAAGAACTGCTCAAGTCCAGCCTCGTGCCTAGTGCCTTTTGAACTGATTGCCATAATCGTGAAGTAAAAGGGCTATCTCTGTCTGATATGATGGAAATAGGTACTCCATGCCGCGATACGATTTCATTGATATATAACTGCGCAAGCCTTTCCGTACTAAAGTCTTCTCGAACAGGTAAAAAGTGCACGGATTTCGTAAGTCGATCCACTATGACCCAAATTAAGTCATATCCTCTCCTAGTTCTACGTAACTTTGTAACAAAATCCATTGATATCTGATCCCACTTCCATTGGGGATTCTCTGGTTGCTGAAGAAGACAAGATGGTTTCTGATGTTCAGCTTTTACCCTTGCACAGGTTAAACATCGACTTACGTACAAAGCAACGTCCTTTTCATTCCTGGCCACCAGTAATATTCTTTTAGCTCTTTGTACATCTTATCGGATCCTGGGTGAATAGAGTATCTAGAGCAATGTGCTTCCTCCAGAATTGTTGACCGGAGACCGTTGTTCCTTGGTATCCAAACTCTATTTCTGAAGTAACGTACCCATCTTCTCGAGTTTCGAATTCCTTCTCTAGGTGGTATAGGATTTCATTCTTCAGATTCTTCGATTTCAACGCCTCTTCTTGAGCTTCAAGAATTTGTGGTTTTAGGTTTGTTTGAACCAACATTCCCATGGCTCGTGCCCTTGACGGTTTCACCCTTTCTTTCTGGCTTAAGGCGTCTGCTACCACATTAGCTTTCCCCGGGTGATACTTTATGTCACAATCATAATCGTTGAGAAGTTCGACCCACCTCTGTTGCCTCATGTTCAGCATCTTTTGATCTAGTATATGTTGAAGGCTTTTATGATCAGTGAAAATGATGCATTTGGTGTCGTAAAGATAGTGCCACCAAATCTTAAGTGCAAATACTACTGCCCCCAATTCGAGGTCATGTGTAGTATAATTCTACTCGTGCACTTTAAGTTGCATTGAGGCATACACAATGACCTTGCACTAGCACGCATCCTAAGCCTTGATGTGATGCATCACAATAGACCAGAAAGTTTTCCGAACCCTCTGGTAAGGATAAAATGGTTGCATTGCATAGCCTCTGCTTAAGAGTCTCAAATGCTTCTTCTTGTTTGTCACCCCAAACAAATTTCTTGTCCTTCTGGGTTAAGGCTGTGAGTGGTTGTGCGATTTTCGAAATGTTCGCAATGAATCACCGATAATAGCCTGCCAAGCCAAGGAATTGACGGATTTCCGTAGGGGTTCTTGGGGCTTCTCATTTCCTAATGGCCTCAATATTGGGAGGATCTACCTGAATCCCTTTTTCATTGACTATATGACCAAGAAATTGTACTTCACGAATCCATAATTCGCATTTAGAAAATTTTGCATACAATTTCTGGTTTCGGAGTAGCTCCAATATTATCCTCAAATGTTGCTCATGGTCCTCCCTGCTTCGTGAATAAATTAATATATCGTCTATGAAAACGATTACAAATTTATCTAGGTACGGTCTACAGACTCTATTCATTAGGTCCATAAAAACAGCCGGTGCATTGGTTAGCCCGAATGGCTTAACCAGAAATTCATAATGACCGTAACGAGTTCTGAAGGCTGTTTTGGGAATGTCCTCTTCCCGAACTCTCACTTTGTGGTATCCAGATTGTAGGTCAATCTTGGAAAAATATACCGCTCCTTGGAGTTGATCAAACAGACCATCGATTCTAGGAAGAGGGTATCTATTCTTGATGGTCAACTTATTAAGTTCCCTATAATCAATGCACATTCGCATTGACCCATCTTT
>NW_020204973.1:2887-8659 GCF_001531365.2 Cynara cardunculus var. scolymus | reverse complement strand
ATCGGTTTGATGGTTGGTCTTTCCATCGATGCTCTGGTTAGTCTTTCCATCGATCCAGACTTAGTCTTTTCTGCCTTGATGTCTTCATCGATCTTCTAGTTCTTCATCTCTTATTGTTTTTCATTACTTTTTACATTTTGCACTGTGGGATCTAACAATATGCAATTCAAGAGGTTCAAAACATTTTTACCACTCACCTTATGTAGTTTTAGCAAATGCAAACCAACTTGATTCCAAGTCAAACAGGCAATCCGGACAACTCTGTAAATTTTTCTCTCAATATTTCTAAAGAACCAGCAAACGTTCTTTTTAAACCTTCACCCCATATTTATGCCCCTTTCCGCTTTTGGAAAGGTGGTTAAACGCCTCATGCATGCATGCATCACATACTTCACTTTATGAATACATACATATTTCACTTTATGCATGCCTTTAATGAAATAACTATACATGCAAGCATATACACATATACTCACACAAAATAACTATAATATCCGATTTTGTTAAACAGTTGATTAGATAGTTAATTTCGAAATATTCGGATTAACTGCTTTATTTTTATTTTGTTTGTGTGAGAGAAAGGTTTATATTGGTTTAATTAAATAAATTATTGGGGAGGGGAAGTCGGCTTCTTAGGCGTCGCCCCCAATGAGTATACCACTTACTATTTATAGTAAGTTGGATGAAGGAAAAAGCGGTGGGTTCACTTAGTAACATTCTCCTTATATTGTCTTTCCTTCTTCGACAGAAAAAGAGATAAAAACTTCAACCAGGATTCTTGTTTAAGGTGAGTGTTAAATGCTTTGGAGTATCAGATTGTTTATATACAATTCAATTGCTATTATAATTGGTTTACAATGAATTACATTCCATATTATACGAATTGTCTTTAAACCGGACAAGAGATGTCCGGGGTATTCCTTAAACCGGACAAGAGGTGTCCGGGGTTTATTCTCAACCGCCTAAGTGACAACCAGATTTATCCTAAACCGCTTAAAAGGCAATCAGATTCTCCTTAAACCGCCCAAGAGGCAACCGGACTTTCCTTAAATCAGCCATGAGATGTCTGGATATGCCTAAATCGCTCAAGTGTTAATCGGGGTAATAATCTTCATGTGTTGTCCAGATTAGATATCCGGACAATGATTGACCGGATTCAATATCCGGCTAAGTTGTCCGGATTCCATATCCGGGTAGTGTTGTCCGGATTTCAAATCTGGTGGATGATTGATTAGTCTTTATTTTGAATTAAAGTTCTTTTCTTGGTAATGGCGGTGTTACCGCAAGAGAGATGTAATGGCGGTGTAACCGCTACAGTAATGTAATGGCAGTGTAACCGCGAGAGAGATGTAATGGCGGTGTAACCGCGAGAGAGATGAAATGGCGGTGTAACCGCGAGAGAGATGTAATGGCGGTGTAACCGCGGGAGAGATGTAATGGCGGTGTAACCACGAGAGAGATGAAATGGCGGTGTATCTGCGAGAGAGATGTAATGGCGGTGTAATCGCGAGAGAGATGTAATGGCGGTGTAACCGCGAGAGAGATGAAATGGCGGTGTAACCGCGAGAGATATGTAATGGCGGTGAAACCGCGAGAGGAAAAGATTCTATAACAAATTATAGATAGGATGTTGTATATGTACAAGTTTGATTCTAAACTGCTAATTTGGAAAATAAGTTGTTTATATGAGATTTATACACTCACTAGACCTTTTGGGTCTAACACTTAGTTGTTGGAACTAACCGGTTTTGCAGGTCAACATACCTCGCAGGATAAAGGCAAGGGGAAAGTTTAGCATTGATGAAACTTAGTTGATCATAAATATATTTAAGAAAGTTTTTGTTAGCCCGGGTTTTTTAAGCAATACTATATTTTGTTTTATGAGTATGTGTATGCGGATTATCTGTACATGGTAATTGTGGGTTGTTACAATAACCCATATGCCATGCATATTTCAAGCATGCTTTCACATTATGCATACATTTCTTATGCATAAAAATACATATTCTCACATGATCAAATATAACAATTCATGATGCTTTCACGTATTCATATATCAAATAATCAAGTATTAATTACCTCAGGTGATAACCAGGATCCAGTTATCACATTTTGATATCCAGTATAATCAGGTAAAGGAGGATCACTAGAAACAGTTCCAACTGAATCAGTAACAGTAAAATTCATATCCATAGGAGTGTTGACAGGTTTGCATCCAAGATATCCAAAGTCATTTAGAAGTTCTAAACAATACTTTCTTTGAGACATACATATGCCACTATCAAAATCAAGAACTTCAATTCCTAAGAAATTTTTTAATTTTCCAGTTAGAATAATATCATCAACATATACCAATAGAATAACAATACCAGATTCACCATATTTGGTAAATAAAGAATAGTCATTTATAGTTTGAGTAAAACCATTAGCGACAAGACAATATGACAACTTTGCATACCATTGACGTGATGCTTGCTTTAAACCGTAAAGGGACTTTACAAGTTTACAAACTCTTTTATCATCATAATCAAATACCCTTCAGGTAAAGTCATATAAACATCTTCAGATAAATCACCATACAAGAAAGTATTATTAACATCTAGTTGGAATAACGACCAACTATATTGAACTGCTAGAGCTATAATGCACCTACCATTGACCATTTTTAAAATAGGAAAAAAAATATTTCTTCATAATCAAGCCCCTCTCTCTGAGTGTACCCTTTGGCAACAAGGCGAGCTTTATGCCATCCTATTTCTCCATATGACTTATATTTGATTTTATAAATCTATTTACATCCTATAGGTTCCCTCCCTATAGGTAAAATTAGTAATAACCCAAGTCCCATTTTTGTAAAGACTTCCATTTCATCATTCATAGCCATTATCCATTTCTTATCATTACAAGCTTGTGAGAAAGTTTTTGGTTCAATGGATTTATTTAAATTTAATGTAAAACAAAATTTTTCAGAATTCAAATATGAGTAATTTACAACTCTTTCTAACCCATATTTAACTTTCCCTTCTATAACAACATCATCAAATTTATGAGGAAAATTTGAAGCTCTAGTCATTCTTCTAAGGGATTTAGATGTCCATTGATCATTGGAGCTAGTGAAAGGACCCTCAGGGTGGAGACCAGAATTTTCAGCATTATCATGGCCTTGGTGAGCATCAAGGATTGCACCCAAGGTTCAATATCATCTCTGGCAGCTACCTTTAGTGGTTGCAAACTGGCAGCTCCTTCAGTATTTACAAGTTGAAGAGTATTTATGCTACCTAGTTGCTGCCTATTGGCAGTTCTAAGTAGGCTACTACCAAGAAATGATGGTTGGTTACTTTCCTCCTGAGGAGGTTGATCTCGAACCTCATCATTGGGAAGGGAACTAGAATAATTAGTAGAGGAACCAAAAATGGAATCAAAGAAGTTTAAGGAATTTAATTCACTAGTAGTATGATAATCCATCTTATTCGATTTTAAATGGAAAAATATTTTCATAAAATCTCACATCACGAGAAAAAATTATCATATTTGTATCGAGACTAAACAATTTGTATCCCTTTTTAGAGTTAGCATATCCTAAAAGAACACATTTTTCAACTCTAGAAGAAAATTTATCAATTACATCAGTCTTAGTGGCAAAATAGAGACACCCAAAATTTCTTAGATGAGTTAAGACAGGTTGGAAACCGTACACAAGTTCATAAGGACATTTTCCTGTTAAAACAAAAGAAGGTGTTCTATTTACGAGATAGGTGGCAGTTAGAATATATTCACTCCACGTGTTCAAAGGTATACCACCCTGAAATATTAGAGCTCTAGCCATATTTAATAAGTGACGATGCTTGCGTTCCACAACCCTAGTTTGTTGGGGAGTATGAACATAAGACGTCTGATGAATAATACCTTTATTTTTAAAAAACTCACCTAAAGTGGAATTACTAAAATCAGTTCCATTATCACTTCTAAACACTTTAACATGAGTGCCTCAGTTCCATTTGGGTGATTTACTTTTAAATTTAAATCAGATATTTCAGCAACATTGTCCAAGTTTAAAAAACTAGATGTCATATGCTGATTAGCTCCAGAATCAATAATCCAACCAGCCTCATGGAAGATAGACAAACTTGTCATATTAGCAGAAACTGCCTCAGACGGGTTCTTTTGATCTAATAAGGCAAGAAGCTTAGCAACTTGTTCCTCGGAGAAGGGAATAGTGGATGAATTAGAAAGCTTTCCATTCCCATGAGAGTCTATTACACAAGTATTACTAGACAAGGATTTAAACCTTGATTTGGGGTCTTGATGGACTGTTTTGAAAATATTTTGGGAAGCCAATGAGTTTAAACATCTTTCAGTTGTATGACCAGACATACCATACTGTTTGCAAAGTAAGTTTGATGGTCTACCAAATCTTTTCTTATTATCATTAACTTTGCTAAAAAATGTATAATTCTGGCTTTTATTTCCAGAGGACACACTAGAGCCTCCAAGATGAGACTCTTCCATAGATATAAGAGAAGAAGCAGTTTTAACAGAAGGAAGAGGATCCCTTGAAAAAATGTTACTCCTAATAGGTTGATAGACATTATAAAGACCCATTAAGAACTAGATGAGTTTTATTAATTGACTGTGGTTAAAGAAATCATGAAAGGCATTACAAGTGTAAGTGGGAAGAGTAATAAGAACATCAAATTGTTTCCATAAAGAATTGAGCTTATGATAGTATTCCGAAACAGAGGAAACATTTTGGATTAAGCAATTATTATTTTTTTGGTAAAGGTTAAAGGTAATAGATCCATCAACCTTATCATAAGTTTCTTTCAATTCCTCCCAAACTTTGGAAGAGACTTTTGAAAAAAAAAAACTTATCCAAGAAATAGATCCTCAGTGACAGAACTTAAAATCCAACTTAGGACAATAGAATTACATATGTCCCATTGTTTTTGAAGAATAGGGTCATCGTTAGTTCTAACACACGTTCTATCAATAAACCCAAGTTTGTTCTTGGTTTCAAGAGTCAAGATCATTGCAAAAGCCCATATTCTATAGTTATTAGTTCCATTTAATTTCAAATTTAGAAAGAAAGTTCCACTAGTGTCACTAAATACGAGGGGTCCCCAGAATCCAACTTCGCAATCTGGGATACTCCTTGATTCTTAATAAAAACAGAGTAACCAACCATTTGGAGAAGAAAACAAACAAAGATAAAAACCACAACGTGGACACGATAGCAAAAAACAGGATTCCTAAAACACTCAAATGGTGCTAGGTCAAGCTAACTATCCAGCTATACACACAGAATCATAAAAACAGAACATAGAAACCACCACAAACTATCCACTTCACAATAAAACACAGGAATAAAATAGGAAAAGTAGCACAAAGAAATCTTGCCTATAGGCAAGGACAGTGACTCAGTGACCTTGCTACCGACAAGAAAGGGAAAGGGACTTACAAAGGTCTAGAAAACAGCAGGCGGCCGAAAGAGCACCAGAGGTGACCCAAGAGTTGCACAAAAAAAAAAACTTAAACAAAAGTTAGAAACAACAATCACAAGAAACAAAGATTTGAATCCACCTCAAACGAAAATCCAGACACAGAGGATGAGTTCTTCAGTGGGATGGCAAAGATCGACTCCGACTCCTCTGAATCAAATGACCAAGAGGTTTCTACTTCTTACTCTTCTGAATCAATTGATCTTTACACAGAGATCATTGTTAATCTTGATTCTTGTCATTTGGAACATTACAAGCTAAAAGAAAAACTTTC
>NW_020204973.1:0-1387 GCF_001531365.2 Cynara cardunculus var. scolymus | reverse complement strand
GAGACACATGACTGGTACCATAGAGCTTATGTCATCTTATTTAAAGCAAGAAGGAGGCTCTGYAGCTTTTGGTGGAAATCAGAAGGGGAAGATCAAAGGCTATGGGATGATCATTAAGGGAGAAATAAAGATGAATCAAGTCTCATATGTGGATGAACTAAAACACACAATCTGATAAGTGTTAGTCAATTATGTGACAATGGTTTGGATGTGCTCTTCAAATTCAAACACTGCATTATGTATAAAGCCGATACATTGATAGAGGTGATGAGAGCCAACAGAAGAGGAGACCTGTATCTTCTGTGCTTTGATTCCTTAGAACCCAAAGAGAAAGTAAGCCTTGTGTCCTCTGTGAAAAATGAAGAAGTTTGGCTTTGTCATACCAGGTTCTGTCATCTTAACTTTCATACTCTTGATAAGCTGGTAAGGCTAAGTTTAGTCAAGGGATTGCCAATATAATATTTGAAAAGGATCATCTTTGCTCAGCTTGTGAAATGGGAAAACTCAAAAGGTCTTCTCATAAATCCAAGTCTGATCCTTCCTATGATAAGCCTTTGCAAATGCTTCATGTGGACCTCTGTGGTCCTATCTCTGTGCAAAGTCTTGGAGGAAAGAAGTACATTGTAGTACTCATTGATGTATTTTCAAGATTTACTTGGGTAGAGTTTATTAGAAAGAAATCTCAAGTTCCTTGTGTACTAATCAATCTCTTAAAGAGACTCCAAGTTCTTCATGTTCTTCAGGTTAGGGTACTCCAAAGTGATAATGGCACAGAGTTTAAGAATTCTGTGATAGAAGAGTACATGGCCTCTGTTGGAATCACTCATAACTTCTCAGCCCCAAGGACTCAACAGAAGAATGGAGTAGTGGACAGGAAGAACAAGACACTAGTTGAAGCTGCCAGAACAATGCTGAATGCCTCTAGGCTACCACTCTTCTTCCGGGCAGAGGCTGTCTCTGCAGCTTGCTACACGCAGAATAGGTCCTTGGTGGTAAAGAGATTTGAGAAGACACCCTATCAGCTTCTTTTCAACAAAAGACCAAACATCAAGTTCTTCCACGTGTTTGGATGTAAATGCTTTGTGCTGAATGACAGAGAGTCTGTAGGAAAATTTGAGCCCAAGGAAGATGATGCAATCTTCATTGGCTATGCATGGGACACTGCTGCATATAGAGCATACATTCCTAGGACTCAAATTGTGGTTGTCAGCACAAATGTGAAATTTGATGATTCTTTTCAGGTTACAAAAGATAAGTTCACTAAAGAGTTGAAAATTCAAGCTGACAAGTCACCAAATGCTACAATCACTCCAGACTTAGAACAACTCTTTGCAGAGTGGTATGAAGATGACAAGGAGCCTGACAGAACCTCTGCAGAAGTTGAAAG
>NW_020204972.1:2805-8760 GCF_001531365.2 Cynara cardunculus var. scolymus | reverse complement strand
ACTGAACAAGCTCAGTGTATTGATCGCTGGAACCGAAAGTACAGAAACACAAAAATACATCGAAAGGAAAAAGGGATTATCGTCAAATCACTGAGAGAGAGGATCAACACATTGTCCAAGGGATTGTAAATCGCCTACTGTTTCATTTGAGTTTTGAGTTTCATTGGCTGAAAGATTCATCGCTCAGCCTACTCGATTTAAGCTTTCATCTCGCAAGCCACAAGTTCTCGAGTCACTAGATCGGACATCAACCTCTCCTTGTTTACTGTTGTCCGATTTGTTATTTTGGGTAGCATTTTTTTTTGCGACCAATCTGTTTGAATTAAGTTTTCTCAATCACAGGATCATCCGTATTAGGTTGTTCATTAGTTTTACTTTTGGGAAATTTGAGTTCTGGAAGTGTTGCTAAGAAAGCCGATCATGCAGAAGCTCCTCCTCGTAGACTAACAGCAAACGAGAAAAAGAATCACGAGGTTTAAGATCCATATGCTAAACTTGTTCTACAACGGTTGGAAGGGGACCTAACAGGAGATGTGAAAAGCACTGAAGTAGACAGACGGGGTGGTTTTTTGGATTGTTTTCTTAATGCTAATGCCATTCTTGATGATATGTCCAGATTGAAGACTATTGATAAACCTTGTTTGAAAAAGACTGTTATGTTGTTTCCTTGAGATTTGATCATACAGAACTGCTGCTGGTTTATCCAATCTTGCTCTCAAACAACCACAATCAGAGTTGTGGCTATTATAGCTTCCATGGATCATCAAATAGTTCAAAATCATGTTCTGCTTTGGCAACTTCCCCATCAGGAGGAATCACCAATTCTTTAGATGGTTGCAGATCAAATCCTTCAACTACAGGACTAGACCTTCCAGATTTTGTTTCACATAGTGGTTTTACGTACTAGAAGTTGTCTTGTGTGTTGATATAAACTTGTGGTCATAGTTGTAATCTTTGGTCAAGAGGTCTTTTGCTCGTTTGCCAATATCTGAAAAGGGTGCTAGAGCATTGCCCATTGGGAATTTGAATTCATGTTGCTCCCAGGTTCCAATCACAGCAATGCCAATTGAGCTGAAGCAACGAATTTGTGTTGTGTAATCTTTGTGCCTATATTTCAGAAACTTCCTGGAGGAAGTCATGTTCTTGGGTATCTGACTGCTGGCATCTTGATTGGATCTTAATCTTATGGTCTCTCAATTATATGTAATGTTCATGTGACAAAAGCAATTGCCGAATTTGGAGTTGTTTTCCTGCTTTTTAATATTGGCCTTGAGCTTTTTGTTGAAAATATGTTTTGGATTTGTTATATCTTTTGATCCTTAGCCCATTTGTTTTTTATTTCTTATCGTAGATTTCATTTTTTTTTTGTGGATTAAATTTTTTTTATCTGTTTTGTTTCGTTTTTAACTGTTTGATAATTTTTTATTTGTTATGCATCGCGTAAATTGTTTTTTTAATCAGTATAAACTGTTTCTGACTGTTTTTAACAATTTTAAACTATTTTTACTGATTTTTCACAGTTTTCGCTGTTTTCTATCTTCTCAACAGTTTTTGTGCTTTTCTGTTTTTGTTTTTGAGCTTAATCGTTTTTTATTTCTTTCACTAATTTCATCGCATTTGATCCTTTGATCAATCTGATTTTTAAAATAGCAGTTTCATTTGAGAAGGAGAATATGGAACTGAGAGATAGAATTTCAGAGTTGGAAAAGAGTGTAAAGGACTACAAAGATAAATACATAAATATGTTTGATGAAAATTACGCAGATAAGAAATTTATTAAGGATCTGCAAAAAGAAAATAAAGCTTTGAGAGAAAACACTGAAGAAGTTGTATCAATAAATGTCAATGAACTTGAGAAAGCTTTGGACACAATAAAGAAAGACTGTGAAGTAGAATTGAAAATATGGAGTAAATCTAACAAAGATCTATTTGACAAACTCCAAAAAGTCTAGAGTGAACTTAATGATGAGAGAAAATCTCCAAGGAATTATACTGAGACTGAGAGTAATCTGGGTGAGTTGAAGAAGTTATTGGATTTGGAGAAAGAGAAGGTTCTAGAAGCTGAGAAGAGTTTCGATTTTGAAAGGAAGAAATTTGAGAAAGAGAAGAAGAGGGTGATTGAATTAGAGAAAAGATTCGGTGCTGAACGCATATCTTTTCAAGGTAAGATAAACTCTCTCGAACTGAATGCCAAAATGTTGTTAAAGCAAATCTTAGATTTTGAGCAGCTGATTATCTTGGAACGAGCCAAGATAGATAAAGAAAAGAATGACATCAAAGAAGAATGAAAAGCCCAAAATCATACAAATCTGAATTAGATCTTCAAGAATTAAGAACAAGATGAAGATTAGAGAGAATATGATCACCAAATCTTTTGTAGATTTCTTGAGAGAATTTACAGCACTAATCAGAATGACTACGTAATTGTTAATGACAATTACAAAGCTAAAGACTATTTATACTAAGGAAAAGCATTAAACCTAACTATTACAAAGCATATTAAAAGGAGAACTTGAATATAACAATAACGCACATACTTGAACCCAACATTCTCCCCCTTTGGATTCAAGTTCGAACTCTCGTAAATCTTGTCTTTCTGAGTCCGAGAAGTTTCTCGAGCCTCCTCAGTGCATTCCGATATTGAATTTTCTTCTCAAGTAGATTTAGGGCATTGATCAACAAATATCTATCTTTTGAACTCATCCTCTCCGACTCTGCAGCTTTATCATTGTTTACTCTCTCGTGTCAAGTGCCCGTCTCACCAGTCTAATAGTACCATCATAATATTTGTTTAGCTCGTTGAATCTCATAAACTTCTTTACTTGATGCTCAGCATAGTATATCACTCCGAACTCTGGTTGTTCAAGAATCATGTAAACTGGATAGGCATCAATGTCTTCTAACTCTTGATCAGGTCTCTTCAAATTGATGATTCTCTGACTATCTTCAAGACCCATCTGAACATCAATAACCATAGCCACATTGACATGACTCCGCATAAACCTTTTAATCGCATGAAGAGCTATTGTTACTCCTTCTCTTCTAATAGTCATGTTTCGGATTTCATGATACTTATACTCCAAATCTTCTAAATACAAGTTTGAGAAGTCAGCTTCGCTAAATCTCCATACATTTTCATCTTGCCGTGTCACTGTGAAAACAGGATACCAGACTCTGAGAAGTCTTTGAGCATCAATCTGTTTAATTGACACAACTCGATGTTTGGTCCTTACTTCACTGATAGAGAGACATTTGGCTTTAAGGAAGTGCTTGTACTCCAAGCGATATTCTTTGGCTTCCTTGTGGATACCAAGAATTTTATCACCACTTAGAGCTTTACGATGTCGGAAGAAGATGCCAAAGTAGATGTCTTCAAGGTAAGGCTCTCGGATTCTAGCCCTGTCATAGCCTGGAACAGTTGCTCGAATAGCAAATGGCACGTAATTCTTCGTAAAAGTCTCAGTCGGATCAAAAGGCTCTATGGGAGTATCGGAAGCACTGGCTTCAACTGCAGTGGATGGTTCTGGCAATGTCTGATGATCACCCTGAAATGGAAATACTGGGTCTTCATCATTGATATCAGCTTCAAAGTCAAAGTATAACCCAGATGACTCGTCAATATTTTCAATATCTTCTCTGAAATCTTGTTCTCCACCCAGTACAGTAGCAAAAACGTCAATATATCCGACATTGGCTGACAAGTCCAGTAGCAACCTTGTTCCTACCGTAGAGTCTGCCGGCTTTTCAACCATTGGCTCGATCGCTGGACTTGTCTCCAACTCTTCATCATCTTCCACAACAATAGACTCAATGATTCTTTCCCTTGTAGATTCTGGGGCAGAACCTTCAACATTAACGTCTTGAGTAGCTGCCTTTCTTTCAACACTTAGAGCTTGAGTAAATGACTCAGCCACCCTTTGTCTTTTCCTCTCCCCCTCATGATGATCTGGATCTTCCAGGTCATCATGCCTTCGTTTAAGTAAGGTGGCCTGAGCTCTGCAAGTCTCTTCTAGGATAGATACCCAGTTAGAAAGGGCATCCATTAATCTTTTAAGCACTTGTGTGTTTGATGTGATTAACTTACTAACTTTGGTGAAGCTAGAAGCAACCACATCCTGAAAGGCCAAAAACTCTGAGGCTCGAATAGGGGGGTTTTAATCAATTTGTTGTTGCAGGTGCCCAACCAAATCTGCATCTTCTGCTTCGGGATTTTAAGATGCCATCAACTTAGCATATAGCAAAGATTTGAGTTCGTCCACTGATTGCTCTTGTACCATCGGAGGCTCAGGTACAGGCAGTGGTGATGGCGCAGATGGTTGTTCTTCAACTTGCTCCTTCCCCTTCAACAGTCTTTTAATACTTGCAATTTGAGCATCCATATTATCTTGAACAGCCATTAGGGCGCCGTCCAGATATTCCCTTGACACAAAGTCTGGTAAACTAACTCCTGGATCACTTAGATTACCAGTTGAGACAACAGCTGAGTAAACTGTTGTGCCTACGTTCAGTGTTGGCATAGTGATAGCACTGGTAGGAATTTCGACCGGTCCTTGTGGGAGGTCAATTGACACCACTCCGGTTGTTCCGGCGTGTTCACTAAGAACCGCAATGGGAGCAACAGATGCTCGAGACTCATGTGTACCTATGTGTATCGGCTCTAGACTCAAGGTGCACAGAATCAAAGTCGTAGGCTGGGGCAGCGGCCTACTTGTTTCAATAACTACATTCTCCAAGTGAGAAGTAGATAACAGATGTGCTAAGTTCCTGTGTTGAAGTGAAACAGCTGGTTGTTGAGAACCAGTTGAGTGGTCAGGTTGGGAGTGCAAATGCATAGCTGGGCTAGCTATGTCTTCTTCAATACCAACATTTAACAAATGAATGTCGATAGCAGATGTGGGTGCCCGGCTTTGTGTATCCGTTGGCATAGGAGCTTGATATTGATTTTGTGCTCCGCTCTCACCCTCACCATATTTTTCTCCTTCCCTTTCACTCAACCTCTCAGCATTTTCTACTTCAGCTCCCTTATCTCCTTCTCCTATTGAAACATCTTGTAGAATACGATCATATTAGTCATATGTAGCTCCAAATTCATCAACATTTAACGATAATGAATGCAGACTTGAACAAGTATGTGGAGCATCAAATTCCGGAAAAATATCGTCAATGTTATCAACCACTGCTCCAAGTTGAATGTTTTGTGAAGGCATCGGTTGAGCAGGGTTGTCAGCATCATCATCATCATTATCATTATCATCATCATTACCCAGAGCTGCCTGATTGTTGGATAAAGTATCTTCCGAACTTGATGAAGTAGAGGAAGTACTATCAGATGAAGTACTATGCTGATCAGAGGCTCCCCACTCCTGTTCAACCCTATCAATTACATTTTCCCTCATCTCACTACCCTATTCAGGTAACCCGTGTTCTTGAACTCTCTCACCTATAGCTAAACTCTCTATCTCTCTCTCTCAGCTGAGGCATGGGGTGATCCCGGGGTAAGTTCAACCGGTTCTGGCTAAATTATAGGATCTATAACTCTCCTATAATCTATAACACACTGAGCCCTCTGATCAGCGAAGGCAAATAACTCTGGTGGAATCTCCATGATTGAATCCAGATCTTCAACCTCGGTATGTTGCCGAATTCTAGACATGACGAACATCGGCCCCGTTTCACTATTAGCTCTGGACGGGATATCTTCATTAGAGTTCATCATAGCCTTTATGAACAGTTGAAGAAATCTCAGGAAAGGCACAAATTTTCGGGCTTTCGACAAAAATCTCTTAGCATTAACGAGCTCCACTAGTTCATACCATATGTTGATCCTCTCTCTCAGTAATTTGATGATAATCCATTTTCCCTTTCACGTTGTATTTGTGTTTCTGTATTTTTAGTTCCAGGGATCATCACTGAGTATGTTCAGTGATCGCTGAAGAACTTGCATTGTAAATTCAT
>NW_020204972.1:0-1995 GCF_001531365.2 Cynara cardunculus var. scolymus | reverse complement strand
AAATGGCTTTACAAATCACAAACACACACAAAGAGGATAATGGCTCTCTTGCCAAACCACCTTGGTTTGTCCGTAACAATTTTAGTCTCTGGAAGAACCAGATGTCCCTCTTTCTGGAAGGTGTGGATCCTGAAATTCAACACTACATAGAAAATGGACCATATATTCCATTTGCTATTGTTCCGGCTGTTCCAGCAACAGCTACGACTGCCGCGATTCCAGAACGACAGATTCCAAAGCTTCCACATCAGTGGAGCGATGAGGACAAGAAGAAAATAGCTATAGACACGCGTGCTCGGTCTATAATATATATGTCTCTTCCTGATGAGATATATCACTCTGTGATGAAACTCAAAACTTCTAAATCCGTATGGGATAGTCTTTGTGTCAAATACGAAGGAACCACTCAGGTTCAGGAGACTAGAAAGATCAACCTAGTAAGACAGTATGAAAGCTTTCTCTGTGGAAAGTCTGAGACACTGTCTGATGTACATCAAAGATTTAATTGCCTTCTTATTGATCTTAGGGCTATCGACAGGGAATATTCTAATTCTGAAACCTTGACTAAGTTTCTAGAATGCCTTCCTGAGTCTTGGGATACTTTTTCCATGTGTCTCAAGATGTCAAATGACATGTCTACTCTTTCTCTTTCTACCTTATACATGATTCTGCTTAACCATGAGCAATCTCGTCAACTAAAAAGAAATCTTGTAAAAGATTCCAGGGAAATGAAAAGCTCTCCTTTAGCTTTGATCTCTGAATCTTCTTCAGTTGAAACCTCTATTCCTTTTGTCTCTTCTCTACCTCCCGTGGTCATCACGAAGATAGATTCTTCAGGACCAAAGATGATAATTACTTAAAACTGAAGGAGAAATACAAGAAGATGAAGAACAACCAGCGAAAGGCAAAAGGCCTTATTGCTAAAGAGCATGATTGGGTTGAATCATCTGATGAATCATCTTCTGACGAGGAAGATAAAGCTTATGTCTGCTTGATGGCTATTGATGCTGACGAAGGTTCTTCTAAAGCATCTACCTCTTCTGAGCCATCTTCTGTTACTCAGGTATGTACCCTGAATGAACCTTCTTCTAGTCTTTCTGCACTGGATACGCTGACGGTTGACCTTTACAATGCCCTAAATGGAAAATCTAAAGCTGAAATGCTTAACGTTGATCTTCATGAGCAATTAAAGATTTGTCATTCTAAGATCAAAGAATTGACCTCTGTTGAGGAAAATCTTCAAGATCAGGTTATTGTAAACCAGGCTATCACTGTTGAACGTGAGAAAGCTATCGCTGAGCGTGAGCGAGCAATCGCTGAACTCAAGGGTGAGAAAGCTACCATTGAAGGATGGTGTAAAGCTTCTCTCAAGGCCTCTGAGATCATTAACGCTCAGATCCCTACCAAGAAAACGACAGGTCTAGGATTCTCCTATGATCAGGAAGAATGTGTTAAAGACAAGTCCATGCTTAAATTTGGTACTTTTGTCTCTTCTATTCCTAACACTTCTTCCTCTCAGACCTCTTCCTTTATTGAGAGTCATGTTGAAGGAACTCCATTGAGTTCTGGGTGCAAAGACAAAGGTAAATCCACTGTCATAGCATCCCTTCCCAAGAAGTCTAACAAGACAAATAGATCTAAATATATTCCTTCAACTTGTAAAACTTCTTTCTCTTCAGGGACTAGGAAATCTGAATCGCATCAGAAATCTATGTCACAGCTCAGGGTGAACTTTTCACCTAATGAATCCATTCCCTCAAAGGTTTCTCCTAGAACCAATGAGAAGGGAATCCTTGGAGCTTGTCCCACATCTAATCCGATACTTCCTGGCCCTAAAGCTACTTTTAGTTTTAGGAAGTGCAAACACTGTGGTGAAAAAACACATGTTGCTAGTAAGTGTCCTTCTATCATCAAAGCTGGTTCACTAGCTTTGAGCAAGAAAGTAACTAAAGTTGAGAAATCAACTAAAGTGAAATCATCCACAAAGACTGCCTC
>NW_020204971.1:6527-8985 GCF_001531365.2 Cynara cardunculus var. scolymus | reverse complement strand
TATTCCAGAGGTTGGACGAGTTGAAAAGCTTGTTCACCTCTCAACCATCGACAGAGGCTTTTGCACCAATCACAGAGGCTCTGAAGGAGTTGACATCCACAACTTCAGAACTCAAGGCGACACTTTCAGCCCTTCAGAGCTCTGTCCTTCACAAAGAAGATCTCACAGAAGCCTTCAACGCCCTGACTCTCAACCCTTCTTCAATCCAAAAGCTCAAGACAGAGTTATCAGAGGTAGCCACCTAATTCGCTGCAAACTTTATTTCCGCCGGCTACACGGATTATTCTGCCTTCAAAGACGAGATCAAAGGGATGTTCTCCTCTACGGTCACCAATGGAATTGACTCTAAATCCTCCAGGACTAATATTAATCATCTAGCCACTCACAGAGAGCTAGACGCAATGGTTGAAGCCCTTGGAGAGATCGTGCAGAAATACACTGACCAACTTCTCAAGGAAGCCCAAGCAAGCAACGAAGCTATAAGAGACTACACGAAGAAACTCATCAAAGAAGGTGAGAACTTCAGAAATGAGATCTATTGTTGCATCTCTAAGATGAAATGAGCCACAGAGATGGATATCAACACTGCCTCTGTGATTGCTGAGGAGGTCATTCAAAAGATGGAGAGGGTGGCTTCCAAAGTTTTAAAGCAATTGAAGAAGGCTCCCCTTATTACTTGCAAGGCAGAGGCCACTAAAATCCATGACGATCAAGGAGGTGATGACCATGATCGTCATGAGGGGGAGAAGAAGAAAGAGGAACCAAAGAAGACAACCTCTGCCAGACCACTAAAAATAGTGGACTCTGCTGCTGCCCTGTTCTCAAAAGACAAATATCCAGAGCCTAAGGGGAAAAGCAAGGGTAAAGCAGTAGAGGAGTCTCCACAAAAGGGGTCAAGCTCTGAGACGCCAGAGGAGATAAATAAAGAAGAGTATAATGACCCGGATCTCGTTCGAGCTTTAAAGGCGTCTTTAGCAGAGGCACAGGCAAGAAAGGGTAGAGCCCCTATCCCCAGAGTTAGAGAAGGCTCTTCCTCTAAAATGGCGAAGAAGGAAACGTCCACGGGTATGTTTGACGCTCTGGTAGGAACTGTCAAGCCAATCCTACGAGAGGGGTCTACCCAGAGGCCGATACTAGAAGAAAAAACCAGAATGCCAGAATCTGCCATAATGGGAAGGGTTTCTGAGATCCTTGAATCTATGAGCAAGATTCCTACACAGAAAGTGCGCACAGAGCCCGTAACCACTGTGGAGGAGATTCTGCGGTGGCGTTACTCTGCCATGGACACAGAGCCCCCTTACGATCCAGAGCTTACAGGAATACCCTTTGCCGTTGCAAAGTTCCACTTCTCAAAACTCACAAGGCCACGCGAGCAGGTCTTCTCAGAGCACGTGATAACTTCTCTTGAAACCATATCTCCGAGGACTATGCTGAAGAAGACCGTGCTTTATTCTCAATTGGTGAAGAGGGATGATGTCAATCTCTACACGTTCACAGATGCTGACCTCTACAACCTCTGTGTATTTGACCTTATCTTCTTGCACAAAATTCTTAACAAGTACATGGAGAGGAGGTCAAGCTATTCGATTTCTCTCAGAAGGCTGATCGAAGTAATGCGCGCTCAAGTAAAATACTACAGCCAGAAAGATTTCGATATCGCAATGAGGTTGGCCCAATCAGATTTGAAGATTTCCCCTCCAAAGAACAGGCCAAGTTGGTTGCTTAGGTCTCATCCAAACACCATTGTCCACAATCCCATCTTTGGGTTTGTTTTCCTGGACAAGGTTGAGATTCTAAGGTTCTTTGATCCGGCAGAGGTGAACAAGTATTCGACAGAGTCTCTTGAGTGGGTGTTCAACCTAGTAGCAGCAGAGGTGCAAAGAGGGCATTTAAGGCGGACGAAGTGACCGGTATTCTGGAATCAATCAAAGTTCAAGTCTCCTTCAGAGAGTGGATTTTCAAAGTCTACAAAAGTATCAAGTCAGATCTGCAATTTACCGTAGATGACTATCCAGACTCTGCTGTGGACTAATCTTCTGTAATAGTATAGGCCTGAGAAACAAATTTCTCTAATCTTTCAATTTTGTAATTCTTTTCAGAGGATGAGTTTAATCTCCTCTTGTAATTCTTTCATTTAGTCATTTCTTGCATCCATTTGTCCAATTTTACTTTTTCATATTTAGGGGGAGATTGTTAGCTCTAATATTCACTTAATGTAAAAGTATGAAAAAATATTCTGCAAGTGTTGATAGAAGGGTATCTTCCACAGAAGACAACAGAGGACTAGCATCAAAAGATGTTTCATCGTGCAAGTCAAGAATGACAGAACCTCTGATGTCTCTCACAGAGGTTCTGAAAAATGGTCCTCTGGCAATAAGATCATACAAGTCAATTACAGCAGAGCCTCTGAGATGGCTCACAGAGGGTCTGCGGATTCGTCTTCTGTGAAGATCCTGTT
>NW_020204971.1:2635-5889 GCF_001531365.2 Cynara cardunculus var. scolymus | reverse complement strand
ATCCTCTGGTTAGTCTGTCCATCGATCCAATGGTCGAATTCCAGACTTAGTCGTTTTTTGCCTTGATGTCTTCATCGGTCTTCTGGTTCTTCATCACTTGTTTTTCATTACTTTTTACATTTTGCATTATTGGGTTTTACAATCTCCCTCTAAGTAATGAAATAACAAAGTCTAAACTAGGCACATATATGAAGAACAGACACTAGTATAGTAGAAAAACATCAAATTCCAAATTTTCATTGGATGATGAAATTTCTTTACAATACTGGAAACAAATTACATCAAGGAAAAATAAGCAAAAATTCCATCTCGTCAGGGACTACCTGAGTATATTTCCCTGAAGCGCAAGAGTAGTCTTCTATAGGATATGATCATTGAAATTTCGTGAATGAGATGGCTTCCCTCTTCCCTTGGCACGTGGTTTCTGCCCAGTCTTTCTCTAATGTTTTTCTGAAACCATTTAAGTGTATCTGTTGAGTACTTGAAGGCTTTAGTCAATCTGAAGAACTTTTTAATCCCAAACTCATTCTTGTAAACAAGTCCGAGTTTAGGTTGAGTAAGAACTGTAGCAGAACGTATCTCCTGCAGGCCCTGGAAATCTTCATTTGGAGGAGCGCAGGATAACCTCTCGATGCCTAGTCTAAAAACAATTTCAAAATCGCTTTTGGCTCGATGCTTCACCAGGGACTCCATTGTCTTGACAATAGCTCTGTTCGCCATTCCAAATCGTATCCCATGATCTTGCCTTTGAGTGGTGTAGGCATATAACTTTATCAAGTCATATGGATTAAGGTTGATGAGGTCGTTTTTGTTGAATACGCTAACTACCCCATGGGCTCTTTCCATGCTGAACTCGATGTAGCGTATGGCTCTGTTGGCAAATGACTTTATTTTTAAGTCTATGACTCTTCTTATACCATCATTCGAAAAGATAGCTTGAGGATCTTGAGTAGTCTGTCTTATGAAACGATGATGTAGAAGGTTCATAGACTCTGGCGATAGAATTGGAAGATTGGTTGACAGGCTTTCTTATCGATCTTGGTACATGTATTGATGGATATTTTCCATCATTACTGGTTTCCTGGGCAGCAGTTGTGGTCTTCTCCTCATCGACTCCATGTTCTGAATTATTTCGTCCACCAGGCCTTGTGGAGGATGCCTCAAGGAAGAAGGAATGTTCGTATGCACCACGGGTTGTGTCTCGGCTGGTTGTGTATAGGTAGAGGGTGAGTTTTCTTTGGTTGGTTGGGGTGATGATGGTTGGGTTGTTATGGGTTCTGGTTGTTGGGGTGAAGAAGGTTTGGGTGTTGTGGGTTCTGGTTGTTGGGGTGAAGAAGGTTGGGTTGTTGTGGGTTCTGGTTGTGTTRAGAAGATGAAGGGTTGAGTTGTGCGAGGTGTTGGTGAAGGGGTTAAGGGTAGGTTTGTTGTGGGTGTAGAAGGAAGAGGTTGGTTTTGTTGTGTTGGTGGGGTGGTTGGTTCTTCATCGGTTGAGGAACTCAACACGATGGGGTCTTCATCAGAGGGCAAGGCCTCTGGTTCCCTAGCTTGGGTTTGTTGGGTTGATGGTGGTTGTTGTGTTGATGGTTGTTGTTGTTGTGATGGTTGCTGTGGTGCAACGGATCCTATTTGTTGAGTAGCAGTCGCCTCTGTCTCCCCCTCATGAGGTCCAAGACCTTGATCATCGGGGTCTTGGTCTTCATGCCTTGATCGCTTGTAGGGGCGGCTGGAAGAGCAGGAAACTCTTGATCTATTCTTCTTTTTCCACATGCGAATGTGGGAAGTGAGAGTGCAAACTCGATCCTTTCTGCGTCATTCTTCCATTGTGTGAAGGAGAGTGTTTGTACGTTCTTGCTCGTGTTGTAAACTCTTACTTAGCGCAGTGGTGGGTGCAACGGATCGAGCAGCAAACTATGCACTTATCTCATTGAATGAGGAGATAAGTGCCTTTGATCGAGCCTTGTGGCAAAGTCTGTGCCTGTAGAGGGAGGAGGTGGCACAGAGGTTGTTGCAGAGGATGGAGTATGGGGAAGGTTGGCAAGAAGATTCCTCACCTCTGCAGTGAAGGATGAGAAGGCTGCTTCATAGGAAGGGCTTGCAGAGGGAGGTGGGGCTTGAGTTTGTGATGGGATTTGGTTAAGTATGGTGGCGGGTAATTGGGTGAGGGTTGTTTGGATGGTGGCCATTTGGTTGGTGAGGGTGGCAAGAGTTTCATTAATGGATGATGTGGATGAAGGTTGAGGTTGAGGTATTTGGGAGGTGATGGAGGCTGGTAGTTGATGAAGGGTGCGAAGGATGGTTTGGAGTTGGGTAATGATGTAGGTTAGGTTTTCATCGGTCTCAGTTGCCTGAGCCGTGAGGGTGGCGAGGGATTGGATAATGACTTGGTTTCTTTGGGTGGCTAAGGATGATATGGTATTGTGTTGTTGGGTTACGGTTTGTTAGAGGATTTGGAGGTGGGAGGAATTGGTTTGGGTTTGGGTGTCTATTTGGTTTAGATGGCGTTGGAGGATGGCAAGGGATTGATGGAGGTCTGGGCCTCTTGGGTATCGGGTGAGGGTTGGTTCTCCATAATCCCTTAGACGAGGAGTTTAAGGTCATCCAAGGACCGCGTCACTGTATCAACAAAGGCTTGGAACTTGGCCTTTGTGATCAGATCTACTAGTGGGGTAACCCCTGCAGCAACGGATGCTGCAGGTTGGGCCTCTGTTCCTGAGGCGCCTTCTTGGCCTTCTGTGAAGGTAGGCCGCGAAGGACTTCCATCATGTCCTTGATAGCCTTCAAGAGAAGAACTATCTCGTGATGTTGGAACATCCTCTTCCTCTTCTTCAGCTTCAGAGGCTGAGTAAGTGAAGCAGATGTGTTGCCCTTTTGGTAGGTCAAATACCGAGGGGAGTGGTACACGAAATGAAGATCGCTCTGAACGATCTATGGGATCAATGTCAGAAGCAACAAATGCTTCTGTGTGTGTGGGGTTGTGGCGAGCCCTGAGGCGAAGGGGCTCTTATCTCTTCATCACCTCTCTGTTGAGAGAGGGGTGATGGTATATGTGGTTCCTCGGCTTGTTCATCTCCAGAGGCCCGAAGGATGGCTAGCTTGGGTTTAGGTTGGACTGGGTCGTCCTTCTTCAATATCCCTTTGGCTTTGATCGCCAGGGATAGTGGATGTGGTTTCCCTTTGGGTAGTGGGTAGGGAAATATTTTGGTGAGGGCCGGGGGAAGCATGAGCATCATCATCATCATCATCATCATCATCAT
>NW_020204971.1:0-1170 GCF_001531365.2 Cynara cardunculus var. scolymus | reverse complement strand
ATAGCTTGGTGAAGACGTTTCCCAAAAAAAATTTAAAATCTCATCTAATTGTAAGATTAATACTAATTACGAAGTTTTGGTCTTCTAAAAACCCTTGGTGTATAGGTTTTAGTCACAAAAGCTGCAATTTTGTATAATCTTGAAAATGGTTTTCAATTAAGATGAGTTTTATTGTAAAATGTATTTGCATGGAACCAGAGGAGCTCTGGTTATGCATGACATAGTGGGTGTGGAACCAGAGGAGTTCTGGTTTGGAATGTCGATGAAGACAAGAATTGATGTTGGATTTGCATGATGTAGAGACTTTGGTTTACAAACCAGAGGCTCTGGTAAAGTATGGCAATCCATTTTATAAAACCAGAGGAGGTCTGGTATTATAATTATATATAGCATTTTGTGTGGCCAGATGCTCTAGATAGTAGGACCAGAGGCTCTGGTTAAAAAAATGCAAGTTTACAAAAGTAAACTTTTGCTCCCCCTCAAATGATGCATATTGATTAAAATCAAATACGCACCCTCACTTAGATAAAAAAAAATGAGATTTGAAGACAGAGGCTCTGGTCAATATAACCAGAGTCTCTGGATGAGAGAAGTCTAAGTGGGGTATGAAAACAAAGCCACAGACTCTGGTCTTTAGAACCAGAGGCTCTAGTTGTGAATGATGAGGAAAAAGAATATGAATAATGGTTAAGTATGAAAATGGATATTAAAATGAATGAGTCTTTGAGACCAGAGGGACTCTGGTTGCAAAGATTTTGAATCCAGAGGCTCTGGTCTTTAGAACCAGAGGTGGTTGTCAAAGATGATGAAATGAAGGATGAGATGAAATGAATAAGACATGCTTTGAAAGAATCTAAGGATCCAGAGGCTCTGGTCTTTGGAACCAGAGGCTCTAGTTGAAGAGGCATACTTAATCATAAAAAAAAATGATTGGTCTTTGGAACCAGAGGCTTTGGTTTCAAAGGGGAAAGAATAAGATTTGAAAGCAAGGAATGGAGTCCAGAGGCTCTGGTCTTTAGAACCAGAGGCTCTGGTTGGGAGAAAAAAATATGAAAGGGAGTTAGAAGGGAAATGGTTAAGACTTGCTTTCAAAGAATCTTAAGCCAAAGGCTCTGGTCTTTAGAACCAGAGGCTCTGGTTGTAAAGAGAATAATATATAGCAAATAAAGG
>NW_020204970.1:2069-8895 GCF_001531365.2 Cynara cardunculus var. scolymus | reverse complement strand
GTTTTCTTACCTCCTTCAATATGTTTCTCCAATTCTGCCCAAATATCCATGGACAGCTGGTAGTGATCAATACATTTGAAGATYTCATGAGGTATTGCCATGATTAACAACCTTTTGCATTTGTTTCCCAAATCAACCAATATCTTGTCTTCATCGCTCCAGTTAGCAATAGGTCTTGGCTCATAATGCTCAGGAACTTCAGGGGCTGTACCAGTAGCTGGAACTCTTGGAATTAAATTCATTGGCACATAAGGAGGATTGTAGAGAAATTTACAAATTCTGGGGTGAATTCCCTCCAAAAAGTTGATCATGCGCACCTTCCATTGCGGATATTCCTCAAGGATAAGTGTGGAAGGCTTTGATTGAGATCCAGTACTCATGAACGAGGTATTAGCCAAGTTCGCCATTAAAATTTAAAGAAAAAAAATAAGAACAAGATGAAACTGATTTAATAGAGTGAAACAGGGTAATCTGAAGAAAACTGGTGTTCCAGAAAACGCAGATTAATACCAAAAACAGAATTAATCGAATAAGAATTCAATTTCTACTCTGATACCAATTGTTGGATCTTAAAATTCAGTTTTGATATTGATCTAATACTCTGAATGAACTCTAAGACGATTAAAGTGCAGTGGAAACAATAATAAGAACATAACAGAGTAAATAAATCAAGAACACACAGTCAAGATGAGGAAGAAGATGAACACAGGAGAATTGCTTCCAAAGGTTTTTTAATTGATTTAATTGAAAAATTAGACGATTACAATACTGGAAGCACACTGATTACAAAGGCCTTAGCCGCTATTTATACTAGTTCCTAACGACCTTACTGACAAGATCTTGACGCGTGAAATCATCTAAGCCGTCCAAATAAAGTCGATTAAGTYCTAKTMWHRTGAGAAGCACATGCAGCTAATAACCATTGAAAAACAGTTGGAACATAATCTTCACAGAAGAGGAAATCCACAGACCCTCTGTGAGCCATCTCAGAGGCTCTACTGTAAATGACTTGCATGTTCTTATTGACAGAGGACTATTTTCCAGAACCTCTGTGAGAGACATCAGAGGTTCTGTCACACTTTACTTCTCGAATATAAGGCTTCTGTTGTTAGTCCTCTGTTGTCTTCTGTGGAAGATATCCTTTTGTCAAGACTTGCAGAATACTTTTTCTATACATTTACAAGAGATGAAAAAAGAAGCTAACAAATACAAACACAATGTTAGGACCTGTAGATTCAGCTTGGTATTTAATCACTTACTCTGGATGAACTTTTAGAACGATTACAGTACAGCGGAAACAATTATGAACAAAACAGAGTAAAGGATTAAGAACACATAGTAGAATGAAGATGAAGAACTAGAGAGAATAGCTTCAAAATGATTTTCAATTCTATTGAAAATATTGACAATTACAATACGAGAAGCATACAAATTACAAAGGCCTAAGATGCTATATATACTAGTTCCTAACGGCTTTTCTGACATGACCTAGACAAGTGAAATGATCTAAGCCGTTTAAATAAAGCAGATTACAAACATAGTCACGTGATAAGCACGTGCAGCTAACAAACCTAAGTAAAGCAGTGAGAAGAGGTTCTTTACAAAAGATAATACTGTAGATCCTCTGTGAGCCATCTCAGAGGCTCTACTGGATGTGACTTGTAAGCTCTTGATGCCAGAGGATCGGTTTCCAGAACCTCTGTGAGAGACAACAGAGGTTCTGTCATTCTTGACTTGTACGCTTTTGTTCACATAGGACAAGTTTCCAGAACCTCTGTGATAGACAACAGCGGTTCTGTCACTTTTGACTTGTATGATTGAACATCTTCTGTTGTTGGTCCTCTGTGGTCTTCTATGGTAGACCTTTTCTGTCAACACTTGCAGTAGTACTTTTTCATACTTTTACATTAAATGAAATATGAGAGCTAACAATCTCCCCCTAAGTATGAAAAAGTAAAAATTGACAATTTAGTGCACGAAATGATTTAATTGAAAGAAATTACAAGAGGAGATAAAATTCATCCTCTGAAAAAGAATTACATAAAGAAAGAATTACAAAATTGTGTTTCATAGGCCAAAACTATTACAAAGGTCTCTGTGGAGTATTTGTTTGCTTCTGTCGGAATGAAGAACCTTAGGATGCTATCCTTATCCAAGAACACAAACCCAAAAACAGGGTTGTGAACAATTGAGTTTGGATGACACCTAAGTATCCACCCTGGCATGTTGTTTGGAGGGGTGATCTTAAGATCTGACTAGGCTAACCTCATTGCTATTTCAAAGTCCTTCTGGCTGTAGTACTTGACTTGTACGCGCATGACCTCGATAAGCCTTTTAAGCGACAGAGCATAGCTTGACCTCCTCTCCATGTATTTGTTGAGAATTTTGTGCAAGAAGATCAAATCAAATATATAGAGGTTGTGGAGGTCAACATCTGTGAACGTGTACAGGTTGCCATCATTCCTCTTCACAACGTATTGAGCATAGAGCACCTTCCTCTTCAGAAGGGTCCTTGGAGAAATAGTTTCAAGAGACACAATCATGTGCTCTGAGAAGACTTGCTCACGTGGCCTGGTTAGCTTAGAGAACTGGAACTTGGCATCGGCAGAAGGAATACCTGTGAGCTCTGGATCATAGAGGGCTCTGTGTCTACTGTAGAGTATGTCCACATCAAAATCTCTTCCACAATAGTAACAGGTTCTGTGCGTACTTGTTGCATGGGAATCTTGCTTATTGATTCGAATATCTCAGAGACCCTTCCTACTGTGGTGGACTCTGGCACTTTGGTTTCCTCTTCTTCAAGAATTGGCCTCTGGGTTGACCCCTCTGCAAGGATAGGTTTGGCGGTTCCTTGCAGAGCGTCAAACGTACCCGTGGACGTTTCTTGGACTTGTGGGAATTTTGATGAAGAGCCTTCTCCTGCTCTGGGAATGGGGCCTCTGCCCTTTCTAGCTTGAGCTTCTGCCAAGGAAGCCTTTAAAGCTTGAAGGAGCTCTAGGTTGTCATAATCTTCTTCATTTATTTGCACCAGCGACTCTGAGCTTGACGACCCCTTCTGTGGTGATTCCTCCACAGCTTTGCCTTTGCCTTTGCCTTCAGGCTCTGGTGCCTTTTCTTTGCCTTTTGAGAACAAGCGAGCTGTAGAGTCCACTATCTTGACACCTTTGGCAGAAGCCTTCTTTGGCTCATCTTTCTTCTCAACCTTCTTCTCCCCCTCATGACGATAATGGTCATCATCTCCTTGATCGTCATGGTGTTTGATGGCTTCTGCCTTGCATGTTTCCAGGGGAGCCTTCTCCAATCTCTTCAAAATCTTGGTGGCCGCTTTCTTTATTTTCTTAATGACATCTTCAGCGAGCACAGAGGTGCGGCTTATGTCTATCTCTGTCGACCACTTCAACTTGGAGACGCTTCTGTAGATTTCGCTTCTAAGGAGGTCTCCCTCTTTCACGAGCTGGTAAGTGCAGTCTCTGATTGCCGTGTTGGAGGCATGGGCCTCTTTAAGAAGCTGGTCTGTATGTTTGCGCAAGATGTCTTCCAGAGCTTCAACCATCGGATCTAGCTCTCTGCAAGTGGCTAGATGATTGATATTGGCCCTGGACGACTTGGTATCCATGCCATAAGTGACTGCAGAAGCGAACATTTGCTTGATTTCGTCTTTGAATTTGGAGTAGTCTGTATAGCCTGCGGAGACGAAATCAGCGGCATACTAGGCGGCCAACTCTGATAGTTCTGTCTTCAACATCTGGATTGAAGAAAGATTGAGGCTTAGAGCATTGAACGCCTCTGTGAGATCATCCTTCTGTAGGACAGAGCTCTGAAGGGTTGAGACTGTTGACTTGAGTTCTGCCGTTGTTGAGCTTAACTCCTTCAGAGCCTCTGTGATTGGGGCGAGGTCTTCTGTCATCGATCGTGAGATGAACAAGCTTTTCAACTCCTCCATCTTTTGGAATACCGCTGTGGCGAAGGTTTGAAGCTCCCCCTTCGTCACGTAGGCATCCTGGGTACCTAGATCACCAACACATGGTGACCTAGTAGCCTCGGAGCGTGAGGCGCCCTCAGCGACTGGTTTTTCGTAGTTTGCTCGGGGACTTCCACCAGATCCTCAGACTTCTCTATGAGGAGAGCCTACCGGTGTTCTGTTGATATCGTGCCTTGTAGGTTCAGAGCCTAACATAGCAGAGGGATCAATTGTGGACATTGCGCGATCTAGACCCTCTTTCGCCGTGACTCTCACATGTGCCTCTAAAGCACATTCGGTTGGTCACTCATGTGTGGAGAGGCAACAGATGCCTCTCTGGGATATGGCAAGTCCTTGGGTGATGAGACTCTTGTAGTAAAACCTTCATCCTTTTGAAAGGATGTAAGAGTACAAGGTGGTTGCCCGGCTGTGCGATCGATAGAGGACTAAAGAATGTCCTCTGCGAGGTTAGCTTGGGTTGGGTTTGGTGTGTGCCCGCCTTGTTCAATAGGGGATCCCTCTAGATTAGGGCCCCTAGAAGTGTGGGTAGCATAGGGAGGAGGGCTAGGATGTGTACCTGAGGTATATTTTGCTCCCTCTCCTAACTCCACTTCTTCTTCTTCTTCGTCAAAGATGACTTTTGTCCCCAACACTGTCACGTCGATTGGCGCTTTGAACTCCTGTTGGAGGTTGAAAATGACACCATGGATCTGTGCCGTTGGAGACTCCTCTTGTACGACCTTGCGCAACCTTCTGCGCTTGGGAGTAGTAGCCTCTGCGGGGATTTCTTGGCTCCTCCGTTCATCCCTCAACCCTCATTTTTTCTATTTTCTCACCTAATGGGATTCCTATGCGTGGTGGGGTCTCAGGGACCGACTCTGGCCTCCTGAATCCACGTCTGTAGGCCTTCCTATCTCCGTGACTAAGGAACATGAGCATGGCTTTTGATAAGGGTCTGGGGCTTTTGTACCCTTGCTCATGCTCAGTAGGATGGAATTCTTTGAACGGGTACAGCCTTGTGTTGGGCTCCACAGAGGGTAGCTTTGCTGCTATCAGATCTCCAAAGACGAGACCAAGGAACCGTTATAGAATGAGGTTTGGTTGGTTCATGTCTTCCTTGGCCTTCTTCTGCGCTTTGACCTTGGACTTTTCTCCCCTTTGAGTTGTGAATTTCTTCTTGATCAAACCAACCATGTCTTCGAATATTAGTTATGCGTAATCCAGAGGTAGGTTGAAGTAGATGTCATACACGATTGAAAGCATAGCATGAGACGTATGGTCGTGACTTCCCACCTTCCCTGTTAAGCAGCTGTTTACTATTGAGAACAGGGTGTTCCATACAGGGGGTAGTCCTTTGCGCTTGAACTGAGTCCGTTTGACGATTGGGGTCGCATAGGAGTGGAATTCAAGGAATTTAGTCAATTCCTCATCTGTCGGGGTAGCAGCAAAAGCATCCAATTGAAGAGCTTCCAAAGAAGGTAAGTGCAGGGCAGTTCGTAATTTATCCATATTCAGTTCCAATGGTACCAAGGATTTATTGGTAGGGTGAGAGGCGTATCCCACAATGGTCAGTCCAGAGTTGTCAAGAGTTGTTATATAAGAACTTAGAAGAAATTGGGTTATGTAGGACTCAGGGGTAGGTTTAGTAGCAGACAGGGCGTAGAAGAGAAGATGGTTTCTTAGAATTTCGAGTAAAGGAAAGGTAAATTCAGGGAAACCTGTGTTTGATGGAACGAAGTAATAGTTGTTCGGTTTCTTGACGAGGACGACCTTCTCGTAACGATTTTGGACAAATGACAGTGCGTGGGATGTCAACGCTTGAGCCTGTGTGACTTTGTTGTCACTCGAAACGTTGACGGATTGAGCAGATGCGGATGAGGAAGACATTTTGCAGGTTTTGGTTGAGAGTTCTTAATTTGCAGGTTCTTAATTTACAGGTTTTTGATTTGGGGGGAAAGGGGTATTTATAGTGAGAATTTTGAATTGAACCGTTTTATTTTGACGAAAGGTCGTGATGAGTGGTTTTGGGTTGAAATGACTCAAAAGGTATGACACGCTGTGTTGGGAAGACGCGCGATTGATGACATGCACCCCCTTTTCTGACACGCGCGTGTTGATTCGAACCCTTATCCACAAAACCACGCGCACCATATCAATGGACAAGAACTATTAAGAGAGTTCTGTCAGAGGCCTAAGGGTAACAGAGCCTCTGTAATATGTGTCGGGCCTTCTTATAATGTTACACCTTTTTATTACCTAAACGGTTTTGAAAATCCACAGAGAGATGAGTACTTGCTCAGTTCAAATCCACAGAGCCTCTGTTAGAAGTGCAAGAGGTTCTGATGAATTGACCTCTGAGAACAAGATACTTCAAAAGGTTTTGGCACCTTCTGTGGTTTGATTTTCATTTTAAAAACTTCCCCTCTGAACCAGCTTCCATGGCTCCCCCTAGAAACAAAAACCATTTGAAATCCTAAGAAGAAGTGTCGATAGAGGGTCCGTTGAAAGAGCCTCTGCAAGTGATCACAGAGGTTCTGTGAAAAGACTTCTKTGAYTAAAAACGTTTTTCTTCTTCAAAGGTTTTATTATTTTTAAGCTCATACTCCCCCTCAAACCTTGCAAGACTCTGCGAGGTTAAACCTGTTAACTAAAAATCAAGTGAAAGGTTATTTAAGAAATAAAAGTATATACACAATAAAATTTAAAGGAAAAATATATACAATTTAGAATAAAGAATAAGACAACCATCAACTAGGACTCTGGACATGTCATTCCTATTTTCTCTACAAGGAAATTGAACATTTTCTCACCTAGGGCTTTAGTAAAGAGGTCAGCCAATTGAAATTCAGATTTTACAAAGTATAA
>NW_020204970.1:0-1072 GCF_001531365.2 Cynara cardunculus var. scolymus | reverse complement strand
ATGCCATCAACATAAATTTGTACAAGCAAGATATCATCATTCATTTTCTTATAAAATAAAGTAATATCTGTCGTACCTCTGTGAAACCCATTGGAAGTAAGAAAGTTGGATAAGTGATCATACCATGCTCTGGGAGCCTGCTTGAGACCATACAGAGTCTTGTCTAAGAAATAGACGTGGTTTGGATACTTATTACTCTCGAACCCTGGGGGTTGCTTGACATATACCTCTTCTTTGAGCTTGCCGTTTAGAAAGGCTGACTTGACGTCCATTTGAAGCACCTTGAACCCTCTGTGAGCAGCAAATGCTAGAAAGATACGAATAGCTTCTAGTCTGGCCACAGGAGCAAAGGTCTCTTCATAGTCAATACCCTCTTCCTGGAGCACTAATCTTGCCTTGTTCCTTACCACCACCCCTTGCTCATCCTTCTTATTACGGAAAACCCACTTGGTGCAAATAGCAAGCTTCCCTGTTGGCAGAGGTACAAGTGTCCATACCTGGTTTCTGTCAAATTGAACTAGCTCGTCGTGCATAGCATCAACCCAGAAGTATCTGTCAGAGCCTCTGCCACTGTTTTTGGTTCAATTTCGCTTACAAAACAAGTGAATAAGCAGAAATTTGTCGTGGGTCGCGTCTTAACACCGGCAGAAGGTTCTCCTATGATTTGAGATTGAGGATGGCTCTTGGTCCATTTTGTGACATGTTGTGGTTGAACAGAGGGCACAGTTTCTTGAACAATTTGAAGTTGAGGTGGAGATGCAGAGTCTGATTCAGGTTCTGGAGCTTCATTTAAGGATAAACCTAGAGAACTTCCAATTATTGGAATAGCTTCTGGTGGAGAAGCTTCTGGGGAAGTAGTCACAGAGGATGAGGTGAGGGGAACTTGCTCTGTGATAGATGTCATGGAGGGACTTGATCTTGACGCTTGATCTGGATGGACAACTTCTGTAGAGGATCTTTCAGGCTCTTTGTCGTCTTCATACCATTCTGCAAAGAGTTGCTCTAGGTCTGGAGTGATTGTAGCATTTGGAGATTTGTAGGCTTGAATTTTCAGCTCTTCTGTGAACTTGTC
>NW_020204969.1:2940-8707 GCF_001531365.2 Cynara cardunculus var. scolymus | reverse complement strand
GTGATAGACCTTGCATGTATCTTTAAATCGGATTTCTCATCTTGTAAAACTCGTTGGAATCGGAAATTATTTGTCTTCTGGAGTTAGTTCGAAGATGATGATTTTGTGTTAGAGTTTAAACTCTTGAAAATATTGAGCTTGAGACCCCTCCCCATCATTGCTATCATTCTTGGTGCATGCAATTGGTGTTGGAGGCGTGTGGCTCAAGGTTGTAGAGTTCTTGGAAAGAGTTTTAAACCCACTCAAAATATCTTGATGTTGGTGATTGGCGGCTGTCATCATTGTTTTAGGATGACTTTTGATGATGTCATTAAGTGGTTTTTGGAAGGTTCCTTTTTAATAAATAATTAAATCGGCTTTATGTTATGAAAACACTTGATGGCTTGGTGTTGAAAACAACTGTGCTCTACCTTAGGCAAGAAACTGTTAAGTAATATAGCGCTGGTTTGGTCTGTCAGGAAGTGCGAACGAGCATCGCAAGTCCTTAAGGAATCATTCGGATAATCGCAAAACAGGTGAGTTCTCACGGCCCCACTTTTAATGCTTTTTATATTTTCTGGGGGAAAAGCATGATATTGAGCAAACTTTGCATGTTTATATACTGAAATATTGGARCTAAAGAACTGTTTAGTCGATGYTTTGCTTGGAACCTCTTGGGCTAAGGAACTRCTCAGTCGGGTTCGTTATGTTTCGCTTTTGATAACTATTTTTGCACTTAGAACAAATGCTAAATTGATGCGCTTGAGAGTATATGTTTCCAAATTAAAATCCCCGTCCGTACACGCTACTTGTTAACTCGGGTACATTCCCGGGCCGTGGTATTGTGGATAGCCGCTATTGTGTTGACAGTCCCACCCAGAAARGGGTGCACAATTACCTATGTTTTCTAGCCTAATCATGTGGAATTTGGACCACCGCTGAATTAGTGCTTTATCGAACCGTGGGACTAGAGTAGTGAACGGGCTACTTCTGGTTGTTTGAAAATTAATGGGGCATATTGGTCAGTAAGGCTCAGTAGCGTCTCAAGTGTTACATCGCGAGGGATTTACATTTATTAAGTGCAAAGATTTCGCATAAGTTTGCTATTACTTGGTTTATGCATTGAAATGATTTTGTGCATGTGAAAACCCATGAATTCACCAACTCTTTGTAGTTGACCTTGTTTTTATTCCATGCTTTTCAGGTTCTAAGTGAGTGGTTTGGTTTTCTAAGGAGCATACTTGGGCCAAGATCGGTTAAATCAAGATTTTTGAAGTGATTTGTGAATACTATGTAAATTGCAAATTCCTGTTATGTCGATGAACCGTTTTGTTTTTGAACAACTTGAAATGGTGTTATTTATAGACTGTTGCTATGACTCGCTTGTCTGTTAGCATCTCGTGTTTCCGCTTTAGCGGGGTGTGACATGGGTTGAGTTTGTGAAGAAGAAATCAGATGTTCCTGACCTACTCATTGGGGTGATGAAAAGACTCCAAGTCCTTCTACAACGAAAACTCATTAAAGTTAGATGCGACAATGGAACTGAATTTAAAAATTCCAGAATCGATGAATACCTCATCAATGAAGGCATCTCACAAAACTTTTCAGCAGCCAGAACCCCACAACAAAATGGAGTGGTAGAGCGAAGGATCAGATTCCTCATGGAAGCAGCAAGGACCATGCTCGCTTCATCGGAGTTACCCAGCACCTTCTGGGCTGAAGCAATTTCTACTGCATGCTTCACCTAGAATCGTTCCATCATCAACAAGAGGCACCAGAAGACAACCTATGAGCTTATCAATTAGAGAAGACCAAATGTCAAGTATTTCCATGTCTTTGGGTGCAAATGCTTTGTACTCAATGATAGGGAATATCTTGGCAAGTTCGACAAGAAAGCTGATGAAGGGATCTTTCTGGGATACTCTCAAACCGCAAAGGCCTACAGAGTCTACATCAAAAGGACAAAAGTTGTTATAGAAAGCATCAATGTGTCCTTTGATGACTCCACACCAATGACTTCTGGACACAACAATTCAGAACTCGAACTTCAACAGAGAGCCTCTGATTCATCACTTGGCAACCCCAATGAATCAGAGTTAGCTCAATTATTTGAAGACATCTTCAAAGAAGAAGTAATCTTTGGACATGCACCAACTGCAAAATCCACTTCCAGAACTGATGAAGAACATGAAGTCTCTAATGCTAAAGGTACAACTCCTACTGAAACTCATGTTACTTCACCTTCTACTTCTTCTATGTCTTTAGATCAAGAACAAGAACCAGAGTCTCACTCTAGAGATGATCTCTTCAAGGGGGAGCAAGCAGTTCTATCGATCGATGAAGAACTGCATTCTGTTGCTCCAGAACCCTAGTCAAGAACCAAGTGGACAAAGGACCACCCACATCATCAAATCATTGGTGATCTAACATCTGGTGTTAAGACGATATCAGTAACAGCCAATGAATGCCTCTTCGCCAACTTTCTTAGCTTGATAGAACCAAAGAAAATTAATGAAGCCCTACAAGACCCAAAATGGATAGACACGATGCAAGAAGAACTACTCCAGTTTGAGAGAAACAAGGTATGGTCCCTTCTGCCTCTACCCAAAGGGAAGACGGCCATAAGAACCAAATAGGTCTTAAGAAATAAAAGGACGAAGATGGCATAGTCATAAGGAACAAGGTCAGGCTTGTTGCCAAGGGCTAGTGCCAAGAAGTAGGGATTGACTATGATGAGACATTTGCTCCCGTCGCAAGACTTGAAGACATTAAGAAGCATAAACGTGACATACTACTTGTACAAATATATGTGGACGACATCATATTTGGCTCTACAAATGCAAAACATTGAGAAAAATTCTTAGAGCTGATGAAAAACAAAATTGAGACGAGTATCATGGGAGAACTTAGTTTCTTCCTTGGTCTTCAAATAAAACAAACTTCAGAAGGGATTTTCCTCAATCAGTCCAAGTATGTGACTAACCTTCTAAAGAAACTCTCTCTCAAATTCATCATTGATGAGAACTCCTATGGCTACAAGAGCTAAGTTATTTGCTGATCCATCAGGAAAATCTGTGGATGTAACTACCAACAGAGGCATGATTGGACCACTCCTGCATCTGACCACTAGTAGACCAGATATTATGATTGCTACATGTCTTTGTGCTAGGTGTCAATCCAATCCTAAATAATCTCATCTCTCTGCGGTCAAGAGGATCTTTAGATACCTTAAGGGAACTCCTTCATTGGGTCTCTGGTATCCTAAGAACTTTGGCTTTGATCTAATAGCCTATACAGATGCAGATCATGCAGGTTGCAAACATGATAGAAAGAGTACGTCTGGAAGCTGTCAACTCTTGGAGGACAAGCTGGTAAGTTGGACATCCAGAAAACAGAATTGTGTTTCAACCTCTACAGCAAAAGCATAATATGTTGCTGCTGCTAGTTGTTGTTCACAAGTTCTCTGGATGAAGACTCAGCTTAAGGACTATGGCTTTCAATATGAAAAGATACCAATCCTGTATGACTCCAAGAGTGCAATAGCTATCTCTACAAATCCTGTGCAACATTCCAAGACCAAGCACATCGATGTAAGATACCACTTTCTGAAAGACTATGTTGAAAAAGGTAATATAGAGATGTACTTTGTTCCCAATGAGATTCAACTTGCTGACATTTTCACAAAAGCTCTTGATAAGAAAAGATTTTTATTCCTAGTCAGCAAGATGGGTATGTGTTGATCCCAGATCTCTCAATAACACTAATAATTAAGTTAAGAATATCCAAATTATAGTGTTTGGTTGAATAAAATGATGAACACTCAAGAATAATTAATAAGTGTTCTAAGAATAAGCTTAGTGCCAAAGATTTCACTTTTTTCAAATGATATGAAAACCGTAAAAGTGTCTTAGATTACAATAGGCCTAACCACCTATTTATACTAGTAATCTAAACAAGAAGATAACTATCTAGTGAGACTATTTAGCTAATCTTTTACTAACATATAAAGCTTATTTAAAACATGGATAAACATAAAAACAAGATAAACTTTATAGAATCCAGCTGTTGATTAGTCATCTCCAACTGTCTTCCATGGGGTATGAATTCAACCTTATCTTCATATCTTCATTGCTTGTCTCTGGTTGAACTGGTGAGGGAAAGTCCAAGTGTTAATGCCCAGAGGGGTTATAAAGATGCACTTTCCATCGTATATCTGGTCAGTTCATCGACCCTCTGGTTGTTCTTCAGACTTAGTCATTTTGACTTGAAGTCTTCCATTGGCCTTCTGGTTCTTCATCACTTGTTTGTCTTCATTACTTCCATGCATAATACTTATGGGGTCTAACAATCTCCCCCTATGTAATGAAAGAGCAAACATTAACTATTCTAGGAACATTTAAAGTATAAACGAAGAACAAAGGCTATTCTAAAGAAAAGCATCTTTTGCCAAATTTTCATTAGAACAAAATGATGAATTGTTACAGTGATGGAAATGAAAGATATTGCAATACAAAACATAAGCAAAACTATATTCACGGTCTCCCTTGTGATATATCCCAAAAGTGCATTAACTGTCCTCTGTATTGGACGACTGTGGAGATCTCATGAATTAGTCGATGTCCATCGTCTATCGGGACATGAGGTCTGCCTAACCTATCTCTGATGGCTTTCTGAAACCGTTCAAGTGTTTCATTTGAGTACTTAAAGGCCTCAGTCAACCTAAAGAATTTCTTGTGCCAAACTCATTTTTATATACCAGACCCAGTTTTGGTTGAGTAATAATAGAGGCAGACTTCTTCTCCTACAGGCCAGGGAAGTCCTCATCGGGTGGAGTGTAGGAAAGTCTGTCGATGCCAAGCCGAAGAGCAATCTCAAAGTCACTCTTGGCTCTATGTTTCACCAAGGTTTCCATCGTCTGCACGATCGCTCTATTCGCCATCCCAAAACGTATGCCCTGATCCTGTCACTGAGTCGTGTATGCATAAAGCTCGATCAAATCATAGGGATTGAGATTGATCAAGTCATTGTCACTGAAGACGCTGACTTGATCGTGGGCTCGCTCCACTGTGTACTCGATATACTTGATGGCTCTGTTGGTGAAGGTCCTCATCTTGATGTCCATGACCAACCTTATTCCATCGTTTAAAAAGACAGCCCTTTGTGATTGGGTAGTCTGTCTAACAAACCTATGGCGTAGGAGGCCAATGGATTCTGTTGAAAGTATTGAAGTATTGAGAGTCAAACCATCATCGCGATCATGATATATATATTGTTGGATGTTTTTTCCATCATGATGGGCTCCCTTGGCGGCACCTCTGAATGACTCCTAAGTGACTCCATGTTGGCGATGATTTCATCGACGATCCCTTGAGGAGGGTGCCTCGATGAAGATGGAACATCTGCTTGCTCCTGGGTTGGTTGGGATGTGGTTTGTGTTTGGGATAATGGTTGAGACTGGGTTGGTGACGGAATGGTTTAGGTTGACTCTGGTTCATTGGGCTCAAGTGGGGTGGTTTCTGGTTCATGGGTTTCAGTTTGGGTGGTTTTTGGTTCAAGGGGTTGTGTTTGGGTGGTTTCTGGTTCATCGGGTTGTGTTTGGATTGGAGGTTGTTGTGGTGATAAAGGTTGGATGATTGTGGGTTGTTGTTGTATGGGTTGAGTGGTGAAGGGTTCTGTGGTGCGATAAGGTTTATCTTTTGTATGGATAAGCGCTAATATTGAGATAAACTCGAATTCCAGCTGTTGACTTGTCATCTCCAGCTGTCATTCATGATATGATGATTTCATC
>NW_020204969.1:0-2420 GCF_001531365.2 Cynara cardunculus var. scolymus | reverse complement strand
AGTCTTTCTCTAATAATTTTCTGAAACCATTCAAGTGTATCTGTTGAACACTTGAAGGCTTCAGTCAGTCTGAAGAATTTTTTAACCCCGAACTCATTCTTGTAAACAAGTCCAAGTTCTGGTTGAGTCAGAACTGAGGCAGATCGTTTCTCTTGCAGGCCCTGGAAGTCTTCGTTTGGAGGAGCACAGGATAGTCTTTCAATGCCTAGCCTAAAAGCGATTTCAAAATCACTTTTGGCTCTGTGTTTCACCAGGGATTCCATCGTCTTCACAACTGCTCGGTTTGCCATTCCAAATCTTATGCCGTGATCCTGCCTTTGAGCTGTGTAAGCGTATAACTCGATCAAGTCGTATGGGTTGAGATTGATGAGGTCATTTTCGTTAAACACGCTAAATGCCCCATGTGCTCTCTCCATGGTAAACTCGATGTATCGGATAGCTCGGTTAGCAAATGTCTTTACTTTCAAGTCTATGACCCTCCTTATCCCATCATTCGAAAAGATAGCTTGTGGTGCTTGTGTGGTCTGTCTGATGAATCGATGGTGTAAGTGGTCCATAGACTCAGGTGATAAAATTGGAGGGTTTGTGGACAAACTCTCATCGTGGTTATGGTACATATATTGATGGATGTTTTCCATCATGACTGATTCCCTGGGCGGCAGTTGAGGACGTCTCATCATCGACTCCATGCTTTATATGATTTCATCTACCAGGTCCTGTGGAGGTTGCCTTGAAGAAGAAGGAGTATCCGCATGCATCACTGGTTGATGGGTTAAGGGTTGTGTATCGGTTGGGGGTTGTGTTTCAGTTTGGGTTTGTATATGGGTAGTGGATATGGTTTCATTGGTTGGCTCGGTTTGGGTTTGGGTGGTTTCTGGTGCATGGGTTTCTGTTGGGGTTAGTGGTAGTTGGGGAGATGGTTGGTTTGTTATAGGTTCTGGTTTTGTAGAAATGATAAAGGATTGGGTTGTGCAAGGCGTTGGTGAAGGGGTTAAGGGTAGGCTTGATGTGGGTGTAGAAGGGAGAGGTGTGTTAAGTTGTGTTGGTGGGATGGTAGGTTCTTCATCGATTGAAGAGCTCAACACGATGCGGCAAAGGGAACTTGTATATTTACATCTTCAGAGGGCAGAGCCTCTGGTTCCCTTGCCTGGGTTCCTTCTAGCAAAGATGGTGGTTGTTGTGATGGTGATGGTGCAGCGGATTCGATTTCACGAGCAGCCACGACCTGTGTCTCCCCCTCATGAGGTCCATGACCTTGATCATCGGGGTCTTGGTCGTCATGTCTAGGCCTCTTGTGTGGGCGGCTACTAGAGCAAGAGGCTCTTGTCCTCTTCTTCTTCTGTTCCTTCCTGAAGGTGGCGAGGTATGCCTTCAGGGAGGTTTGCCGTTGACTTGCCTCCATTGTTTGTAAGAGGGAAGTGGTGCACCGTTGTTTATCGGCCAGGTTCTGGGAGAGAACCATTGTTGGACGAGTGGCCCGATGAACAAAATTGGCACTGATCTCGTTAAAAGATGAGATCAGTGCTTTCGACAGAGCTCGCAGGTCCGCTCGTGTGGCAAACTCTGTCGTGGAGGATGAAGTTGGTGGTGGCATGGTGGTTGTGGATGTGGATGGGGGAATGGAAAGGTTGGTTATTAGATCTCTCACCTCTGCAGTGAAAGAGTAGAAGGCTTCATCGAAGGATGGGCCTGCAGAGAGAGGTGGGGGTTGAGGAATGGGCTGGGGGATTTGGGCGAGGATAGCAGCGGGGAGTTGGGTGAGGGTGTTTTGGATGGAGGCCAGCTGGTGGGTGAGAGTGACAAGGGTGGCATCGGTAGTTGTGGTGGATGGTTGTGGTGTTTGGCGAGGGACTTGGGGGAGGGTGGTTGATAGGGAGTGAAGGTTGCGGAGGATGGTTTGAAGTTAGGTGATTATATACGTATGGTTCTCATCGGCCTCAGTTGCCTGGGCCGTGAGAGTGGCGATGGATTGGACAATGACTTGGTTTTGTTGAGTGGCTATTGAGGAAGAGGTGTTATGGTGTTGGGTTATGGTTTGTTGGAGCATTTGTAGGTGGGTGGTGTTGGTTTGTGTTTGGGTTTCGAGTTGGGTAAGGTGGCGTTGTAGGATTGCTGGGATTGTTGGAGGTCAAAGGTAGAGGTGGAGGATTGGTTTTCTACAATCCCTTGCATGATGAGTTTAAGGTCTTCCAAGGACCACGTCACTGTATCGACAAAGGCTTGGAACTCAGCCTTTGTGACCAGATCAGCAAGTAGGGTAACCCCTACAGCAACGGATGCTGCAGGTTGTGCCTCTGCTCCTGAGGCGCCTTCTTGACCTTGTGAGAAGGTGGGTCTTGAAGGACTTCCATCGTGTCCTTGATAGCCCTCGAGAGAGGAGCTATCTCGCGATGTTGCGACATCAGCTTCCTCTTCCTCGG
>NW_020204968.1:1581-8771 GCF_001531365.2 Cynara cardunculus var. scolymus | reverse complement strand
TGGGTGATAACCAGGATCCGGTTATCACACAATCTTCTAACATTCACCCCCTGACATTTTTCAAACAATCTTCCTTTTTCAACAACATTCTCCCGTTGAGTAATTCTTCCAAACATTCTACCCCTTGAATGTAGAATAAAAACAATCTTCTTTTATCACTTTAAATCTCTCCTTTTGATGAAAAACTAAATCAGTAACAGTCTTTAGATTAACTCTGCAAGATATGATTTTCAATGAACTTCTTCAAAACTTTCGCTCTTATTAGCTTCAGGGAATTTTAGCATCTCTTAAAACATTCCTAACATTCTTCCTTTTGAAGACGAAACGTTCTCCCTCGAAAATAAAATTTATCACAAGAATAGCTCTTCAGTTCTAACCAAACAATCTCGTCCAACAAAACAGATATAGTTGGAATCTCTTCTAGTAAACTTCTGTTAAATAAGATCTTCACATTCACACTCGCGCTCGATCATTGTAGCATAGAATAATCTTCAAGGATAATCATCAATCGTCACAGTCACTCCTTATGAGGACAACAAACAATGTAAAATCCGGACAAAATTACCACATATTTACAACAAGATCGGACAAGGAACAAACACACGGTCACTTTGAAACACTTCAAATTCGGACAATGAGACAACCAATTTAAATGAAATCCGGATAGAATACACCAAAAAAATTAAAATGAAAAATTGTCAACACACGATATCCAAGGATTAACTCCGGACAAGAAGGCAATCAAAACAGCTTATGATTTATAGCAAATCCGGACAGGCTATCATCCAGATTACTCTACGTTCGCTCAAGTTAATGACCGCATAAAGGACAAGAACTCCGGTCAAGGTCATGACCAGATTACAGCTTAATACGGACAAGGTGATGTCCGAGTTACACAACCTAGTCAACATAAAATGATAGCTTAATCGGACAATAAGGCTACCGGATTCAATCACCACAAAAAAACCGTCACAAATCGGATAGGGAGGATGTCCGATTAAGAACTAAGTCGGACAAGATGGATATGGAAAGTCAACTAATGTATGTTAAATTTAATAAGACTCGATGCAAACTCTCAACCACAAATATAAACCACTAAATTCAAGATAAGGTAGCCACCAGATTTGACTTTACAATTCACAAAGGATACAAAAACCGGACAAGGTGGCACCCGGTTTACACTTAATACGGACAAGGTGATGTCCGGTTAACTACTCAAACAGATGGAGCCGCCAAGTATGATTTTGATGTACGGTCAAGCTATTGTTCGATTATGAAATCCGGTGGAGCAGCCATGTTTGACCATTCAATACGAACAAGAAAGTATCCGAATTATATGCACAACACAACTGCCAAGTTTGACCATAGTTTAATCATTGACTATTCAATAAACAACATTTCGCAAATCACTTACCTGGTCAAGAAGTTCACTGATTAAGAACTAAATCGTATAGTGAGCTGTCCGATTAATCAATTAAATCCGATAGAGCAACCAACTTTGACCAACCACCACAAATCCTAAATCGGATGAAGAGAGCTCCGAATAAGTTGAAATCCAGTTAAAGTATCATATGGTTTACATGAAATCATAGCCACCAAAATTGACTAAGTCAACCGATGAAAATTAAATCGGTCAAGGAAGCATCCGATTTACATCCAAGTCATATGAAATCTTCAATCACAAACATAAAATTTCATGAATTTACACCCAAAAATGGATCAAAGTACCAAAATTTTATGATTTTTGTCAAGAACAAAAACTTTTCAAAATTAAAAAAATCCTTTCTAATCTTTATAATCAATGATCAAATCACAAATTTATGTGAATAAAAATGATTCACAATGTCAAACCGCACACAAAGATCATGATTTTAACAATTAAACAATCACAAACGAAAAATTTGAGATGAAATTTATGAAACTTTTGAAGAACACTCAAGAAMAAAATATGAACATTAAGAACAAAAGATGAATTTCTAGAAATTTGGAGAAAAATCTCGAAAAAATTTGTAATTTCTTCAACCAATAACGCTGCAAATCGCTCTGATACCAATTGAAAGTCCCTATATTCAACCAATCTTCATTCTTCATCAAGAACACATAAAAATGGCAATTTCAAGATTATGAACTTTGAGAGAATAAGTCAAACGATCAAAGTAGTATTTATTCTTCAAAGCTCAATTACAAAAGGTAATGACAATTAAGCTCCCTTACTTCTTTCTAACTACTAATCTAAACCTATTTATAGGTCAAACCAAATACAAGAAATACAAAGTCAACTTTCAAGAATGAATACGATTAAATTCTAAAAATTCAATCCTAACAGTACACCTCTCCTTGATATACCACCCTTATCCTAAAGTACACATCTCCTTGATATGCCACCCTTRTCCAAAAGTACACCTCTCTTGGATATGCCACCCTTATTTCCTCACCAAAATCTATAGAGTATTTCCAAAAAAATAGGCCGAAGTCACAGACGTCCTGATGGAATATTATCTATAGATTTAACCAATAACAGTTTCAAAACAAACTTCATATCAAAACTTTAAAATTTCAGAACCATTAGTTCTTTAATCCATTTCTAATATTCAAAATCTCATATTTTCAAAATAATTCAACTTGAATAAACAATTTATATTCAAATAAACTCATCCGACAATCATATGTAAACCGAACTGGACTTCATATCCGGTCAACCCAAGTCCGGACAGGCTTGGCCAAACTTCCCATCCGGATAACACTGTCCAAATATACTTTAAAATGTTTGAATCCGGTCAACACTTAAATAAGAGAATCAATTCGTAAACCCTAATCTGGTTACACTCTTGGCTGGACTTACTCTTCTCTGGTCAACACTATGGCCTGACAGGTCCCAATCCAGACAACACTATGGCCAGACTACCAACCTCAATCACACTAACATTTTGTCCGGTCCACATGGTGCCCGGACACTCTTAATGCGGTCAACACAGTGACCAGAGATGAACTTAATTCGATCATTGAATATTCAAGAACAAAACATAAATCAATATATCAAAATCATAATTATGTGCAACAAATGTTTAAAAATACTCACCTTATGCAAACATAAGAGTTTTGAAGATGAAAATAGCAAGTATGAATCCAACTTTAGTTTAGCAAAAACTTTATCTTCTCTCTCAAATTTCCTAACAATGGCAAGAAAACATTTCCTTTCACCCATCCCTTCTATTTATACTCTTTCTGAATATGGGAAGGCGGCAAAAAAAACATGCACATGCACAACCACATTCCATGCATATTTTCATAAACTAATGCGTGCATTCCAAAACATATGCATACCATATTTCATGCACATTTTACAACAATTACAAGCATAAAAATATACATATATTCACATAATAATCTTATGTAAACATGTATCCACATGATCAATTATACAATTATCAAGTATTTACATAATCACATATCCAATATCCATGTAATAATTACCTCGGGTGATAACCAGAATCCAATTATCACAAAAAACGCAAGAGGTCTCTTCAACATTAACTCAGGCTTATGCACTCTTCACACATATGTTGACCAGGTTGTAATCATTGAATACCGTTTTACATCACAAATGCAATAGTCACTGATCTTTAGCTTCAGTCTTCGACATTTGCTGAAAGGTTATTGGGTGTGAGTTTTTTCTTCTTGAAGCATAACTGTCACTGTAGGATTACAATACATGTTTGAACAATCACTGAACCAACTCAGTGACGATCGCTGGAACTGAAAAGATAAAAACATAATGCTTCAATGGGTAAAAGGGATTATCATCAAATTAATGAGAGAGATGATCAACATTAGTATCAACTTGCAAGAAAAAGGGCCAACTGTTATTTATGGTGATTGCAGGATCACCACACTAATTTGTTATCAGTTCTGAAAGCTCAAAAATGTATTCTGAAAAGTTGTCAGGGTTATCTGGCCTATTTGATCGATTCAAAGAAAGAGAAAGGTAAGCAAGAGTCAATTCCGGTTATCTGTGATTATCCAGAAGTCTTTCCGTAATATTTGATTGATCTACCACCTAATAGATTTATCAAGTTCATAATTGATTTAGTACTCGGGGCAGCACTAGTGGCTAGAGCTCCATATCGGTTGGCACCGTCATAATTTATAGAATTGGTTACACAGTTGAGAGATCTTGTTGACATGATTTCCTCAAATCGATTACTTAACCTTAGGGTGCTCCGGTTCTATTTKTCAAAAAGAAAGACGGATCGATGCAAATGTGCGTTGATTWTCGGGAGTTGAATAAGCTAACAATCAAGAATAAGTATCCTTTACCAAGAATCGATGATTTATTTAATCAACTGGTGGGAGCCAGTTACTTTTCAAAAATYGAATTRCGGTCGGGATACCATCAGTTGAAAGTTAGGAATGAAGATATTGCCAAGATTGCTTTCCGGACCAGGTATGGACATCATGAGTTTTTGGTTATGCCTTTCGGTTTAACCAATGTTCTGGCAACTTTCACGGATATGATGRACCAAGTATGTAGTGAATATCTTGATAAATTCAATATTGTGTTTATCAATGATATTCTTATATACTAGAAATCTGAAAAAGAGCATGTTGAACACCTTCGTCTGATCCTTGAACTTCTAAAGAAAGAAACGTTGTATGCAAAATTGTCCAAGTGTGAATTCTGGTCGAGAGGAATCCAATTTCTGGGTCATGTCAGCTGAAGGAGTCACTCGACCAAACAAGAGCAAAAATTCCTCTTCGTACCTCTAGTTGTGCTGAGTTTGACTTCCTGTCTAAAGCTGAAAGACTCGAGGCACTCAAGGCTGAAGAAGAACTCATTCTTCAAAAACATCAGAGTGAGGACAACATAAAGTTGGCCAAGTCTCTTGTTGTTCATGTTTTTTCGAAGAAAAAGTCCAAAAAATGGTGAATGTCGTCAAGGCCCAGGCTAATTTCCTTTCTATTGCAGAAGCTTAGCATGAAAAGGCAATGAAGCTGGTCGATCGGGATAGAAAATGGAACGAAGATCATCTCAACAAGAGAATCATTCCTCACCCTATTTCAAATGTCACAATCAATGGACATGAAAGATGGTGGAGTTCTAGTCTCAACGCTCATCAACAGAGACAACCTTGAAGCTGTCATGAAGTATCCTTCCTACCTAGGTCAATATGGCTATAGTGAATGGTTGGAGATCCTCCAAGCCATTCAGTGCTTAAAGGCAAGGCAGAAGACGATAATTGAAGACATCCTCAGTGAGGTGATCAAGAAGATGTCAAAATATGTTGTTGTACATACAAAGCCATCACTAAAGAAAGGTGGAAGAAGAAGACCTTCAAGTCCTAATGACGRACCAACCCTGAGGAGTGAACATGAAACAAAGTTCTCCTTAGATGAAGTCCTGAAGGATTCTAAGAAGCCAGACATCTCAATATTGAACCTCTCCTTGCCAGCGAAGGGTCCTTACATACCCAACACTATSCACCTAAAGCCTGAGTTAGGATTTACTTTCCTTGACTATGAAAGCGAACACAGTTTCTAGAGAGTGTCTGAGCTAAATCTTTGTCCCATAGAACACTTAGATTATCTAAGATATTGGTTGGTCAATGATTTATATGGTGAAATGATAAACCGCAAGATCAGAAGATAATTTCTTTGTCGAAAGGAGCTTGGAGAAGAAGTACCTGGCTACATCTACTTCAGCGACCTAGGTTAGTTATGAAATTTTGTCTTGTAACTTTGTCTTTCATTGTATGTCTTTTGTATCTATGTCTTTACTTTCAGTATACAACTTAGATGTAATAAGTCTTGAAATGTACTAACCGAAACACTTGTAATTTTCCTTTGAATTAACATAAGTATTTCATCAGCATCACTAAAAAAGATCCCTAAAAAGAGTAATAGGGACACATATCTATGAGTTCCAATATTCTCTTACAGTCACTGAGAATCTCTAGTCAGTGAACATGCTTTCAGTTTCAGTTTCCCTTCTTGTACTTTTTCTTAAACTTGTAACTTAAGAAAACTTATAAAGTAAAAAGTGGTTCACTAAAAAAGATCCCAAAATAATTAAAAGGGACATGTACTTTATATGTAACTTTTTCTTACTATTATTCTTTAGGGCAGTCTTTTTTGTGTTGCTTTGTCATTAAATGGGGGAGATTGTTGATCYTCTCTCTCATTGATTTGATGATAATCCCTTTACCTATCGAAGTATTATATTTTTGTTCTTTCAGTTCCAGCGATCATCAYTGAGTATGTTCAGTGATCGCTGAAACATGCATTGTAAATCCTACAGCGACGTCGATACTTCAAGAAGACAAAACTCACACCAAAGAACCTTTATTGAATGTTGAAGACTAAAACTGAAGAATAGTGACTAAGCAAGTTCATGATCTAAAACGGTATTCAGTGATTACAACCTAGTCAACATATGTGTGAAGACTGCTCAAGCCTCAGTGAATGTTGAAGGGGCCTCCAGTGTCATTCCAGCAATCAGCGATCAAATGATGCTTGTTGTGAAAGATTGTTTTTGTCTTGTCCTTCCACACACAAAGGACAAACCTATACCCTTTCTAGAGTACAGTACATCACGAAGCCGACTAGTCAACTCTAGTGCCCACAAACTCCATGAAACTATGTCTGCTCATGAATACGCAGTTGTACTATTCACTGTAGCAAAGGACAAGCTTTCCTTCTAAAGCCTGATGCGTGTTCCAACCCCTTTGATTTGCATTTAATACATTGAGTATAAATAGATAAGTGCTCTCTCCATGCAGAGAACACACGCATATACGCGTACATCTAAAAAGAACACTTACGCTTATCTTCAACCAAGTTAGAATCCCTCTCAAGAATTCTAAAGTTCTTACCCAAGAAGAACATCTTTCCGTCTTTATCTTTTCAGCAAATCTTTTTTATTTTGCTAAGTACATTTGTGTGTAAACTTAGATTGTTTTAGATTGGTTATCTTTACCTTGTCTATTTCCGCAAACACTCTGCAAAAATCTGTATTGATTATTCTCTATCAATATATATTTTTAAATACAAAAGTTTTTTGTGCTTGTATTCATCCCCCCCTTCTACAAATTGTTCATCTAAAACTCTTGTTGACCCATCTGGGACCAACATTGTGTTATGAGAATCTGTTGGTTTTACAATTTCAGTAACAAGCAGACTTGCATGCTAGAGTT
>NW_020204968.1:0-1386 GCF_001531365.2 Cynara cardunculus var. scolymus | reverse complement strand
TTTCAGTTGTAAATTCTGTATATATTGAATCCTTGTACTAGTGGGACCTTTGTGGTATAAATTGTATTTCTTTTATATAAATATATGTTATATGCAAATATGGATGTTTGGGGTTTTACACATGCTTTAGGGCAAAGGCTCAACCACTCAAAATGGTAATAAAGCACAAGATTGTGGGCACCATGGCAATTTATACCGAAAGACATTTGAACGTCAGGTTTCCAGTTTTTATTGTGATAAAAGAAAATGCCAAAGAATGGAATTTCTCGTAAGCTGGCTTCAAACCCATCTCCTTTGAGTCCATGTACTTGGAGCTCCGAAATTGGACAATTAGACCTCRAAGCTATCAAATGATTTATGCATAGACAAATCAATRTRGGCTACGTAACCGATCTTCAAATGAGAATCGAAAGCAATCAGAGGAAGGTGAACCTATTGAAACTAGATCAGAGTCTTGAAGATATTAAACCCCTGCCAATATTCATGATCATAAAGTTTCTTGATTTTGGGGTGGTGTATTCAAAAGAAGTCAGTTAGAAGAKATTTATGTGGTTCAAAGGTCTCTTGGCATATTCARATGGCACACTGWAGCTGATMAAACTAAGACTATAAAACAAGCTAGATTTGGACAGACGAGGTCTTGACAAGCTTGATCCTCACAAAAAAAGCCTGATGATTACTGCCATAGATCAAATTTCAGAAGAGCTTGACTACCGAAGGATGCTTAGAATATTTGAAGCATATTTTGGCCTCCACCAGAGATGAAGAAGATTCACATAAAGTTGCTTTAATGCAAAGATAGAGAATGTTTGGTTTATATTTTCAGTTGTATTAAAGTAGGAGGGCTAAAAATGTAAATACCTTAAAAGGTATAAATAGTTTCACATTTTCTAGATTAGGTCAACTAATCATTGTGTAATCATTGTAGCCATACATTGAAGCTTATTCTCTGTATTCTCAATTTCCAAGCAATACACAGTCGAGTTCTTGATATCTATACTCTTGTATGATGCTAATCGTTGTTCTTTACATCAATATAGGTTTAACAAATCTGTTGTTTGTGTCAGAAAGAGATTCAGATTCTCTAGCCTTAAAACCTTCATATGCACCAATACAAATATTGATCTTATTCTGCAAAGCTTTCTCACCAACTTGCATTTGAGCTTCCACTTCGTCCCATATATCCTTGGCAAATGTCGGACTATCGACCTTATTGAATATTTCATTTGGAAGATCTACCCTGTTGAATATTTCATTTGAAATAGCCCTTCTATCGATTTTGGTTCTCCTGTTTTCTTCTCCATTATACATATTAGGGTCCTTTCGAATCCTAGAAGCAAGAATAGAAGGAGTACTTTCTGTTCTAGGAACAATAGGAATCTCAAT
>NW_020204967.1:1590-8596 GCF_001531365.2 Cynara cardunculus var. scolymus | reverse complement strand
GGATAAGGGTAAGAACTCACACGTGCATGTCAGAAAACGGGAGCGCACGTCATCAATCGTGTGTCGTCCCAATACTGTGTGTCATAACTTTTTTGAACAGTTTCACCCAAAACCACTCATTACTCGACTTTTCGTACTGTGGAGGGTTCGATTTTTTGATATCCTTACCAATAAATACCGTATTTCCCCCCATTTTAAACCTTATGCTCTCAAATTTCCATATACTCTCAAACGAACCCAGAAAATCTGCAACTCTCTCTCTCTTTCAAAGAAACCAACAACTATGTGTTCTTCGAGTGCATCCGCCCAGTCCGTCAACGTCTCAAGTGACAACGAGGTCACTCAGGCGCAAGCTTTAACCTCGCATGCTCTTTCATTTGTTCAAAACAAATACGAGAAAATTGTATTGGTGAAGAAGCCCAACAACTACTTCTTCGTCCCGTCATTATCAGGTTTTCCCGAATCCACTTATCCTCTCATCTCAATTCTTAAGAATCATCCACTTTTTTAYGCTTTAACTGCCACACGCCCCACATCGGAAACTTATATCACACAGTTCCTTCTTAGCGCTTATCTCACTACCCTAGATAACTCTGGGCTAACCATTGTTGGTTATGCCTCTCAHCCAGTGAACAAATCATTGGTTCCACTGGAGTTGAATGTTGAGACCCTTCGAACTGCTCTTCACCTCCCCACTCTTGCCCAACTGAACCTAAACTCATTTGCTGCTACTCCCTCGGATGAGGAACTTATTAGCTTTCTGGTATTCCATTCTTACGCAACCCCCATTACAAAAAGAACCCAATTTAGGCGTAAGAATTTACCCCCATTTGGAACACCCTTTTCTCAATAATCAACTGTTGTTTAACTGGCAAAGTTGGAAGCCATGACCAGACATCCCATGCCAATATTTCAATCATGTATGGGATATATTTTAATCTGCCTCTTGATTATGCCCAATAAATCTTCGATGACATGGTTGGCCTGATAAAGAAGAAATGTGCCAGCCAAAAGGGCGAGAAGAAGAAGGTACAGGCACAACAGAAGGCCAAGGAAGAAGTTAACCAACCAAATCTCATTCTACAATGCTTCTTTGGTTTGGTGTTCGGCGACCTTCTGACCGCAAAGCTGCCTGCTGCAGAGCCAAATGCAAGACTTTACTCGTTTAGCTCATTCCACCCAACAGAACATGAGCATGGCTACAGAAGCCCTTGTCCAATCTCCAAAGCCATGCTTAGGTATCTGGCTTATGAAGAACGCAAAACTTACAGACGTGGTAACAGGCGACCAGAACCGGTCCCTGCAACCCCACCAYGCATAGGAGTTCCCCTAGGTGAGAGTGTGAACAAAATGAGAGTAGAGGGAAGAACGGAGGAGCCAGTAGTGGCTGGTGAGATGAGTGAGCATCCACCTAGTATCCCATCACCTCCATGCTAGAAGAAGAAGAAGTCACAGAAGGTTGGTGATACTTCTGTGAAGAAGAAGTCAAAGAAGAGACCCGCAGAAGAAGAGGGCCCAACTGTGCCTCTGCCCAAGCCTAAGAAAAGAAAAACCAAGAAAGTTGAACGTACAGAGCCTGCGATCACAGAACCTGTGGTCGCAGAGGCTATCGCAGAAGAGGAGCATGCAGAGGTTACAGCTCCAAAGCGCAGAAGGTTGCGCAAGGTGAATATCGAAGTTTCTACAACGGAGCAAATTCAGGATGTTTTGTCGAATATCCAGAAGGAGCTCCAGGTGCAAATCGATCCTATCAATATGGGCACAGAAGTCGTTCTAGACGACGAAGATGAAGAAGAAGACCTAGGAGAGGGTGAAAAAGATGCCCAAGGCACACACCTCAGCCCAACTCCCAGTGCATCCCACATTCTAAGAGGCCCTATTCTAGAGGGAACCTCTTTTGAAAAAGGCACGCACATGCCGACCCCAACCCATCCAATCGCCGCAGATGATATTCTTTCATCCTATGTGGAACGCACTCCCGGGTACCCACATATGACTCTTCCATCCTCTGAAAACGGTGAAGGTTTTAATATAAGAGTCCATTCACCCAAGGACTCGATAGAACCTACAGAGGCATGTGTTGCCTCTGCACATGAGCGAGAACAGCCAGAACATGCTTCAGAGGCACAGGTAAGGGTCACAGAGGTGGTGGATCTAGAACGTCCATCATCTCCACTAGATACCTCTGCCAGGTTAGGCTCTGAACCTACTGGGCATGAAATCTACAGAACACCATTTGGCTCTCCTCAAGCAGATGTTCGAGGATATGGTGGAAGTCCCCGAGCAGGCTACGCTATGCCATCCGCTGAGGGCGCCTCACGCTCCGAGGCAGAAGGGTCACCACGTGTTGGTGGTCCGAGTTCCCAGAGTGACTTTGCGACAAAGGGGGAGGTTAAAGCCTTTTCCACAGAGTTGTTCACAAAGATAGACGAGTTGAAAAGCTTGTTCATCTCCAGCAACAGCCTTAGGATCTTACATCGGTTACAGAGGCTTTCCGCCACCACCACAGAGTTGAAACTTTCTTTGGCGACCCTTCAGAGCTCTATCTTACAGAAGGACGATCTTTCAGAGGCTTTCCAAGCAATGTCTCTCAACCCCTCCTCAATCAAAACATTAAAGGATGAACTTACATAAATGGCGGCAAAGTTTGCAGGAGACTTCGTCACAGCGGGCTACACAGATTATTCTTCCTTCCACGATGAGATAAAGGAAATGTTTTCCTCTACGGTCACCTATGGCATCCAGTCTAAGTCCTCAAGTGCCAACATCAATCACTTGGCCACTTGCAGAGAACTGGACGCCATGGTGGATGCCCTAGGGAATACTTTGATCGACCACTTCTCTATGCTTAAAATGGAGCTCTTCTCTTCCAATGATAAACTCGCAGAATCCATGTCCAAGCTTGCCAAGGAAGGTGACCTCCTTCGTGCAGAAGTTCTATCCACTGTCTCCAAACTCAAGTGTGCAACAGAGCTTGACGTAATGAATGCCTCTGCGGGTGCGGAGAAGGTAATTGAAAAGATGTACAAGGCAGCCACTAGGATCCTATGCCATTTGAGGAGGGATCCCCTTTCTTCATGCAAGGCTGATGCCATACAGAGCCATGACGATCACAGGCCCGATGGTGATCGTCATGAGGGGGAGAAAAAGGAGGAAAAAAAAGGCCAAGGCCCCACAACATAAGAAACTAGCCGCCAGAGCACCTGCCAAGGGTGTAAAGATTGGAGAGCCTACAGCTACTGATAAAGGAAAGAAAAAGGCTGCAGAACCTACAGGCAAGGGAAAGGCCGTAGCTGTAGAATCGTCAAATAAGGGTTCATCTTCAAGCTCAGAATCCTCTACGCCAATCGATGAAGAAAAATACGTTGATGAACCCGAACTCCTCAGAGTCCTAAAGTAATCCAAGGTAGAGGCTCAGGCGAAAAGGGGCAGAGCGCCTATGCATGTCAGAGAAGGTGAGGCCACATCTTCTGCCATCCCATAAGTCCAACAAACAACATCCACGGGTACGTTCGATGTTCTGCAAGGAACAGTTAAGCTCATCCTTGCAGAGGGACCGACCCAGAGGCCTATCCTAGAAGAAGAAGAAGAAAAGGTGCCAGAGTCTACTCCAGGGGGACGAGTCTCTGAAATTTTGGAATCTATGAGCAAGATCCCTACGCTTAACGTTCGCACAGAGCCCGTCACCACTCCAGAGGAGGTTTTAATATGGAAGTACTCTGTAGCCGACAAAGACCCCCCATATGACCCAGAACTTATAGGTATACCTACACCAATCGCCAAGTACCACTTCACAAGGCTCACGAGGCCCAGAGAGCAAGTCTTCTCAGAGTACGCAATTGAAAGTCTCAAGACAATTTCTCCAAGAACTCYGATGAAGAAGCAAGTGCTCTACGCTCAATATGTGGTCAGGAGAGAAGACGAAAACATTTATACCTTCACCGACGTAGATCTACACAACCTCTGCATGTTCGACCTCATCTATATGCACAAGATCCTAAATCTCTACATGGAAAAGAGTTCGACCTATTCATTGTCCCTTGAAAGGCTGATACAGGTTATGCGAGCCCAAGTAAGATTCTACAGCCAGACGGACTTTGAAATAGCACTAAGGTTGGCACAGAAGGATCTACGAATTTCTCCTCCAAAGAGCCGGCCTAGCTAGATCCGCAGGCATCATCCCAACACCGTTATACACAATCCCTTGTTTGGATTTGTGTTTTTGGACAGAGATGAAATCCTGCGATTCTATAATCCAATAGAAGGTCCTCGTTATTCAACAGAGACGCTGGAGTGGATCTTTAAGTGTGCAATTAAAGCGGTGGAAATGGGTCATCTAAGGGATGCAGAAGTGGCACGTATCCTAGAGTCGATCAAAGTACAAATAAACTTCAGAGAATGGGTCTTCAGTGTCTATAAGGTGATCAAGGCTGATTTTCTTTTTGCGGCAGATGACTTCCCAGACTCTGTAGTTTAATCTTACTCCTCTGTAACACTTTTTTTTTTGACATTCCAATTTTTGTAACTCTTTCATTCCAGTCTTTGTAATTAATTTCAAGTAATTCAATTTAGAGGCTGATGTTTTATCACCTTTTGTATTTTACTTTCAATTAAGTCATGAACTTGCAACTAGAGTTTAGATTTACTTTTTCATACTTAGGGGGAGATTGTTAGCTCTTATTCCTTGAATGTAAAAGTATAGAAAACGTAAAACAGCAAGTGTTGACAGAAGCTGATCTATCACAGAAGACCACAGAGGACAATCAACAGAAGAAGCTCAATCGTACAAGGCTCAAGTGACAGAACCTCTGTCATCCATCATAGAGGTTCTGGAAACTTGTCATCTGAAAAGACCATGCTACAAGTTAAAGACGACAGAACCTCTGTCGTGTCTCACAGAGGTTCTGGAAGAAGTTCCTCTGAAGTAAGCGCTCCATGTCATATCTAGCAGAGCCTCTGTGACACTTCACAGAGGGTCTGCAGCAATGTCTTATGTGTAGATTATCTTTAAGTTGTTTTACTTAGGTCTTTTAGCTGCTCATGCCTATCATGTGTTCTTGTCTGTAATTGTTTTTGATCGAATGGCTTAGATTAATTTACTTTAGGTCTTGTTAGAAAAATGGTTACTTGCTTGTATAAATAGCAGCATAGGCCTTTGTAATTCAGTGTGCTTCCAGTATTGTAATCGTCAATATTTTCATCAATTGAAAATCCTTTGAAGCTTTCTCCTGTGTTCATCATTAATCTTCATCGTGTTCTTATCGATTTCTACTTGTTTGATTTATTATCTTGTCCGCTGCATTATATCTGTCAAACCAATCATTCAAGTAAGTAATCTTAACCAAGAAATAGAGTTTTTCGGTCCTAACAAGGAGTTTAGATTTTGGATGACCAGAGTCTCTGGTCTATACAACCAGAGGCGCTGGCTGTGAAAGGCGATGAAAAAGAATGGATAAGAAAATGAATGAATCTTGAGACCAGAGGGGCGCTGGTTACAAAGGATTTGAAATCCAGAGGCTTTGGTCTTTAGAACCAGAGGCTCTGGTGTGAAGGATAAAGAGATTCAATGAAAAAAAAATAGTTAAGTATGAAAAACAATGTCTTTGAGACAAGAGGGGCTCTGATTGCAAACACGTTGAATCCAGAGGCTCTGGTTGTGAATGATGAAGAAAAATAATATGAAATATGGCTAAGTATGAAGAGCAATGAGTCTTTGAGAGCACAGAGGCTCTGGTTGCAAAGACTTTGAATCTAGAGGCTCTGGTTGCAAAGAATTTGAATCTAGAGGCTCTGGTCTTTAGAACAAGAGGCTATGGTTGTGAAGGATGAGAAAAAATATGAAAGATGGTCAAGAACGAGGATGGATATGAATGAAACTATGAGACCAGAGGGGCTCTAGTTTTAAAGGATTTGAATCAAGAGGCTCTGGTCTTTAGAACCAGAGGCTCTGGTTGAGAAGGATGATTAAATGAAGTATGAAATAAAATGAAGAAGACTTTGCTTTCAAAGAAACGAAGGCTAGAGGCTCTGGTTGAGAAAAAGAATGTAATGCAAGTTGGGTGAAAACCAAAGGCTCTGGTCTTTGGAACCAGAGGCTCTGGGTGAATAGACACACTTAGTCATATAAATGATTTTACCTAGAGGGGCTCTGGTTGAAGAAGAAGACTTGGTGAGAATAACCAAGTAATGGCTTTGACCCAGAGGGGCTCTGGATGCAAAGAAAAAGTTTGCCAAAAATTCTAAGTCATTTTAAATGGCCAGAGGCTCTGGTCTTTATGACCAGAGGTGCTGGTTTAGGATACTTAGAAAAATTTATGGCTAAGTTATTATATCACTTATGGGATGCTGTACTGGTGAGATTCAGCATACCCATCTTGCTGACTAGATATTGAGAATCGATGGTTAAAAGATAATTGCCTCTAAGTGGTGAGATTCAGCATACCCATCTTGTTGACTAGAAAAAAAACATTTTTCATCAAGAGCTTTTGTAAAAATGTCAGCAAGTTGAATCTCAGTTGGAACAAAGTACATTTCTGTGTTACCTTTTTAAACATTATCTTTCAGAAAATGGTACCTTACATCGATGTGCTTGGTCTTGGAATGTTGTACTGGGTTCGCAGAGATTACTATGGCACTCTTGGAGTCACAGAGGATTGGGACTTTCTCATAATTAAAGCCATAGTCCTTAAGGTGAGTTTTTATCCAGAGAACTTGTGAACAACAACTAGCAGCAGCAACATATTATGCTTCTGCTGTAGATGTTGATACACAATTTTGTTTTCTAGAGGTCCAACTTACTAGCTTGTCCTCCAAGAGTTGACAGCTTCCAGACGTACTCCTTCTATCAAGTTTGCATCCTGTATGATCTGCATCTGTGTAGGCTATTAAATCAAAGCCAGAGTCCTTTGGATACCAGAGACCCAATGAAGGAGTTCCCTTAAGGTATCTAAAGATCCTCTTGACTGCAGAAAGATGCGATTCTTTGGGATTCGCTTGATATCATGCA
>NW_020204967.1:0-1143 GCF_001531365.2 Cynara cardunculus var. scolymus | reverse complement strand
GAGTGTCATACCAGGCTCTGGGTGCTTGCTTGAGCCCATAAAGAGCTTTGTCCAGAAAATAGACATATTATGGATGCTTTGGATCTTCAAACCCAGGTGGCTACTGCACATAGACTTTTTCTTGTAGTTTACCATTAAGGAAGGCATACTTGACATCCATTTGGGAGACTTTAAAACCTTTATGTGCTGTATAGGCGAGAAACATTCGGATTGCTTCAAGTCTTGCAACAGGAGCGAATGTCTCATCGTAGTCTATACCTTCTTCCTGGTGATAGCCTTTTGCAACAAGCCTGGCTTTGTTTCTTATGACAATGCCATCTTCGTCTTTCTTGTTTCTGAAAACCCATTTGGTGCCTATTGCCATCTTTCCTTTGGGAAGTGGCATTAGGGACCATACTTTATTTCGGTCAAACTGGAGTAAATCCTCTTCCATGGCGTTTATCCAGTTTGGGTCTTGTAGGGCTTCAGAGATCTTCTTCGGTTAAATCATACTTAAGAAGTTTGCGAAAAGACATTCATTTGCAGTAGCGGATCTCGTCTTGACACCAGAGGTTGGATCACCAATTATTTGGTGATGTGGGTGATTCTTTGTCCACCTGTTGCTTGAATGAGGTTCTGAAGCAACATGATGCAGTTCTTCATCGACTGATGGAACTGCTTGCTCCCCCTCAACGAGATCATGATCTGAAGACACAGGAGAAGTAGATTGTGAAGTAACATGAGTTTCTGGGAGAGATGTACCTTATGTATGAGAAACTGCATGTTCATCATTGAATCTGGGTATTGATTTTGCATATTGCTCATGTCCAGAGATCACTTCTTCATCGAAGATGTCTTCAAATAATTGAGCTAGTTCTGATTCATTGGGTTTGCTCAGTGATGAATCTGATGCTCTTCTTTGAGGCGCGAGTTCTGAACTGTTGTGTCCAGAAGTCCTTTGGATAGAGTCATCGAAGGACACATTGATGCTTTCAATAACAATTCTGATCCTTTTCATATAGACTCTATATGCTTTGGCGGTTAGAGAATATCCCAGAAAGATTCCCTCATCATCTTTCTTGTCGAATTTGCAAAGATATTCTCTATCGTTGAGTACAAAGCATTTGCACCCAAAGATATGAAAATATTTGACATTTGGTCTTC
>NW_020204966.1:1143-8531 GCF_001531365.2 Cynara cardunculus var. scolymus | reverse complement strand
GACAAAGTGAACGAACTATTCAAACTTTAGAAGATATGTTGAGAGCATGTGTCATTGATTTTGGAGGATAATGGGATAGTCATTTGGCTTTGGTGGAATTTGCGTACAACAATAGCTACCATTCAAGTATTCAAGCAGCACCTTTCGAGGTACTGTACAGACGTACATGTCGAACTCCTTTGTGTTGGAATGAAATAGGTGAAAAACAGTTAGCTGGGCCTGAGTTAGTTCATCAAACTGCAGATAAAATCGGAGTAGTACGAGAACGAATGAAGGCTACACAAGATAGACAAAGAAGTTATGCAGATAAACGTCGGAAGCCGATTGAATTTCAAGTAGGTGATAGAGTAATGTTAAAGGTATCTCCATGGAAAAGAATGATACGTTTTGGTAAAAAGGGAAAGTTAAGTCCAAGGTACATTGGACCATTCCTTATTATTGAAAGGATTGGGGAAGTGGCCTACAAATTAGAACTTCCTTTTGAATTAAGTGGAATTCATGACACGTTCCATGTGTCAAATTTAAGGAAGTGTCTAATAAGTCCTGATGTGGCAGTACCATTACTTGAGATTAAGGTAGATGAAAGATTATGTTTTGAAGAAACCCATAAACAGATTACTAACTACAAGGTGAAGAAACTACGAAACAAAGAGATTGAGTTAGTAAAGGTTCAGTGGCGTTATCATAAGGGACCAGATGCTACCTGGGAATCAGAATCGGAAATGCGGATGAAATATCCTTATCTGTTTACTTAATGGAATTCCGGGACGGAATTCTTTTAAGAAGGGAATGTTGTAATATTCGGGTTTCAAGTTTTGATTTAAGATTTTCTTTAACATATATATATATATGTATATATATGTGTATGGGTATGTGTGTGTGTTATGTTTATATATATATATATATCTATCTTGAGATTTAATTTAATTTTTTTTAAAAAGGGGGAGAGGTCGGCTGGTTGTGCCGCCCACCGCCTTTCCTCAATATATATATATATGGAAAGTTGAGTAGATGAAAGGTTTTACACCTTCTGTATTTTTAGAAAGTTTTCTTTGAGAGTCATACGGATTGCAAAAGAAGATGATTCAAAAGCTTTGATACTCGATTTCTAAAGGTGAGTGTATTAAAGCTTTGGATATAAATTGTTTACATACAATTTAGAAGTATTTGGAACTGGTTATTATGAATTATGTTTCATTTTATGTGGATTCTTATTTAAACCGTTCAAGTGGTGTCCGGACAAATAGAAAACCGCTCAAAAGGTGACCGGTTTATTTTAAACCGCTCAAGTGTTGTCCGGAGTCCTCCCTAAACCGGTCAAGAGGTGACCGGATCTCGTCTAAACCGTTCAAGAGTTTGGCGGTGTATTGACCAGATTGTTTTAAACCGGTCAAAGGTTGGACATTGTATTGTCCAGATTACTTTAAACCGGTTAAGTTGTAAACGAGGTATTGTCCGGACTTGTAATCCGAACAAAGATATTGACTAAATTCCAAGTGTTTGCCCAGATTCTATATTCGGACAAGGTTGACCGGACTTCAAATCCGGTTAATGTGTTGAAATATAATTGAAGTATTTTTGAGATGAAATGGCGGTGTAACCGCGAGAGAGATGAAATGGCGGTGTAACCGCGAGAGAGAGATGAAATGGCGGTGTAATCGCGAGAGAGAGATGAAATGGCGGTGTAACCGCAAGAGAGAGAGAGAGAGATGAAATGGCGGTGTAACCGCGAGAGAGAGAGATGAAATGATGGTGTAACCGCGAGAGAGAGATGATATGGCGATGTAACCGCACGAGAGAGATGTAATGGCGGTGTAACCGCGAGAGACATATATAAGTTTATGTGTCAGAACAGGTTTGATTCTGAACTGATTGTTTGGAAAGTATATTGTTCATATGAGAATTATACACTCACTAGACCTTTTTGGTCTAACGCTCAGTTGTTGGACTAATCTGCTTTGCAGGTCATCATACCTCGCAAGATAAAGGCAAGGAAAAACTTTAGAATGAATTACATTTAGTTATTCAAAATGTATATGAAGAAAGTATTTTGTTAATCTGTAGTTTGTAAACGATGTTATATTTTTTGTTATGAATATGATGATGTGGATTATCGGTACATAGAAAATGTGGGTTGTTACAAGTTTAATGGTGTTTTATTAAAACAAAAAAAACTTAAGGTTTAAACCGTTCTAAATGAGAAAGTTGGTTGGCTTTTTTTGGATTTTTCCTAGTTTTTAATTATGCATTTTTAATAAATGGTATATTATATAATCTAATTATATATATATATATATGTATATAGAGGTTGGTTCAAATGTTAACCAAGATTATTGTGCTAACTTTGTTAACCAAGCTCAACCAATGAAAATTCATCATGTATCTAGGTTTATATCCATTTCATAATTTAATGATAAAGGTAAATATGTAGTTTTAGTTTGTATGTAACTCCCATATCATTAATTGAGAGTTACAAAATCAAAAAATCTCATAATTGTTGTTGATTTACTATTGATCTTGTTTTTTTATATTATTGATTTATCTATATATAATTTTCTTGAATTTGTGATTGTTAAAGGAGACCCGATAATAAAGTTCTCGATATCGTTCAAGCTAATATGTATAAATCTATTAGAAAACAACTCCACAACAATGGGAAGGTTAAAATGGTTTACGATGACAATCAGACTTTGAGTTTCGAAAGTGAAGACAATAATTAAAGCGTTTGTATTGGTAATGGATGAATATGTTATTGTATTCGTTTTAATTGAAATTATGTTGATTATGATGTTTTTGTGTTTTTTATAGTTCATATTGTGTTGGTAGTTTTTTTCTTAAATTATTACTAGTAGCCCAATTCATATGTTCAAATGGAATGAATTCATCGCCAACTTAATTTGTTATGCAATCAAATTATGATAACCATTCGGCTCCATCAATTGCTTGTGATGTTTGACCTGCCATAAACTATAACTAGTGTTCATATATGTTCAGGTGTGTTCATTTATGTTCTAGTAGAGACATGAATCAAGGCATCTAGTATTGAATTTATAATTTTTGTTAATTTATTATTGATCTTGATTTTTTTTATAATATTGATTTTTTTGTCTATAATGTTTTTGAATTTGTGATTGGTAGAAGAGTCACGGTGTAAAACCTATTTTTTTAAATATATAAATAATATTATATGAGCCTTTAAATATTTTTTTAATTGAAATGTACGTAATAAACTAAATGAAATAATTGTACAAAATGTTAAATAAATAAATAATGAAAAGAAAGGCAAAAATTTGTTTTTTTTTTAATTATTGGACCAAAAATGTGATATATCACATCAGGAGGGGTTTAGTTGTAAATATCAGAAAGTTCAGGGGAGAAAATGTCATCTTTTTCAAAGTTGAGGGACTTGTTTTGCCAAAAGTACATAACTGTTTGGAGAAAACGACCCATCAGCCTAAAACTCGCGATTTGTCCGATTTCTTCAACTAATAAGCCAAAACTCTTGTCATATAAATTGTAGAGCTCTAGCTTAGGAACGTTTTGGTTTAAATAGCTCGAAAAATCGTTGAGTTTTGAGAGAGAAATCTGAGTTTGAAGTTCGGAATCAAAAATCTCGGTTTTTCACCGATTTTGGTGAGATTCTTAACCAAATCTCTTGATTTTTATGTCTATAGTTTCGTTTTTAAGTACTCTATCAAACCCCAGTAGCCTCATATCTCATATTTGTGTTTTCGTTGTTCGATTTTTTATGTTTTTAAGTTGTTGAGTTTTAGTTTTAAAAACAAACTTTAAATGAGTAAATGTAACTCATTTCTTGATAAAAATTCGTGTTCTTTATGTCAAAGTGTTGGTAAAAATATTACCAAGAGTTTGGTGCAAAAAAATGAAGGAAAAAAGTCAAGAAACGAGTCATTTTCAAGCTTTTTAAGCTTGAAAACGTGCAGGCCCTTGACTGTTTCCGATGCTGTTTTCTCTTTATAAAAATGAGAATGAAGGCGATGTGGGCGGGATTCGAACCCGCGACCACAACCTCGATATTTCTAGCGTTAACCAGTAAGCTACATACATGACTTGTTATTTTATATGCGTTCATATTTTTAATATGCAGTATACATTTGAGTTTTAGAAATTAACTTTTAACACCTGCATTTTCAGAAATTTAATTTTCTCTATATAAATTTTATGAAACTTTCATCAAATTTACTTGTGTTTTATAAAATGCAAACTTTGACCCAATTTTAATTATTTACCTCGTTTAGTTACCAAAATGAYCYTATAAATGRGAAATCGGTATTTTAGCAATAMTTTGCGTAYTTGCTTTCAAAATTTACCGAAATAACCATATATCTTGGGGATTGGTTTATGAGTTTCATTTTTATATTATAAAATTACCAAAACGACCTTATATTTGGAAATCGGTATTTTAGCAATACTTTACGTGTTTGCTTTATAAAGTTACCGAAATGACCCTATATCTTGGGAATTGGTATCTATGCTTTATTTTGATTATTATCCTTGTGAAATTACCAAAATGACCTCACAATTAGGGAATCGGTATTTTAACAATACTTTGAGTATTGCTTAATAAAATTACCAAAATGCCCCTATGCTTTGGGATTGGACTTTTAAGCACAGTTTTAATATTCGATTTATGAATGTTCTAACTTAGGGAATTGGTTAAAGCTATACCTTTGGTATTCGGCTTCTTAAGATTACCGAAATGCCCCTAGACTTGGAAAATTGGTATTCTAAACATTATTTCGAGTTTTAGTTATGTTGAACTTTAAAGTTATGAAATGACCGTTATTTATATGTGTGTGACATGTTGTCACCTTTATTTACTTGCAAATCTTAAACGAGACATTTTAGTCACAAAACATTATTTACGTTGCTAACTATTTAGTTTAGTTATTTTATTAAAATACTTATTGTTCAAGAAAATGAGAAGTGTGTTGCTTATTTTTATAAAATGAACGAGCAACAATTAATATTATAACGATGTCACATTATTAATAATATTTCAAAAAAAATATTGGAGTGAAACATGAGATATGATGTTATCGGGGGTTGATCAATAAAAGGAGAAGTCGTGTTAAAATTGTTAAGGAATAGTAATCAATTTAATTACGATTATTTAAGATGCTTAGGAATGGTATAAATTATCATGTAGGTTGCCGTTTTTAAGAGAACGACCTATCGAACATTAACGATTCAAGGTGAATACATTATGCGATTTTTATGGGATATATACATGATTATTACAAAAGTATTTTATCCATGATATATGCATGATGTGTTTATATGCATATGATGATAACTTCATTATATTCATGTGCATGATATTTAAGTATATGCATGATATGAAAGGTGATGTTGATGAGAAAGATTATGATGACTTGTTATTATCAATATGATATTCAAATATGTGTATAATGTGGAAAATGACGATGATGCATATGTGATTTATGTTGTCACTTGCATGAGATGTATGTTGCATGTCACGATGAGATTTGCATTAATGAGTGAGTATTGCAAATAAATGATATGCAACTAGTATGATTCGGCAAGATTCGTCCACCGTACGAGGTGGGTTGGACATGCAAGGAGGGCTTGCAATTCCGAGGTCTTGGAGTCCTCGTCCATAGAATACGCCACATACGCAAAGAAAAGTGACGAGCTGAGGCCTCACTTGCAAGATAATAACTAAAATACACTAAAACATTGTTTATATGTGCATGTCACGATGAGATTTGCATTAATGAGTGAGTATTGCAAATAAATGATATGCAACTTGTATGATTCGGCAAGATTCGTCCACCGTACGGGTTGGGTTGGACATGAAAGGAGGGCTTGCAATTTTGAGGTCTTGGAGTCCTCGTCCATAGAATACGCCACATATGCAAAGAAAAGTGACGAGCCGAGGCCTCACTTGCAAGATAATAATTAAGATACACAAAAACACTATTTTGTGTGTGCATGTGATCATGAAACCATATTGTATTCACTAAGCTTTTTGCTTATATTATACATGTATATATCTCATGTGTCATTTGTCAGTAGACGAGTGAATGAAGAAAGACGGGACTATGTTTTGAATCATGCTTGATTAGATATTTTAATTAGCATTGACTACGTTAAAGTATTTTACGTTTCCGCAATTATGTAACGAATTATGTTAAACATATTATGTGTGTTTGAAATTTTAAGTTCGTATTTTTGTTCAAGACATAAGTTATTAAGAATGACGTCACGGTACTCGAAGGAAAGGAAAAAAAATGGGGCGTGACACACGGTAGTAAAGTGTTTGGTATCGTTCAAGCTATTATGAATAAACTCATTGTTCATAATGAAGAAACTATTATTCACAAGTATTCATACATACACTAGCTGCATATCTCAACATTGGCTCGCTTCTGAATGTGTTCATAATGAAGGAACTATTGTTCACAAGTTGTTCATATTGTGTTCATATGTACACTAACTGCATATCTCAGCATTGGTTTGCTTCTGAATGTGTTCATAATGAAGGAACTATTGTTCACAAGTGTTCATATTGTGTTCGTATGTACACTTGATGCATATCTCAACATTGACTCGTTACTGAATGTGTTCATAATGAAGAAACTATTGTTCACAAGTTGTTCATATTGTGTTCATACCTGTTTTTTATTTATTTTCTTTCGTATAACAACTATTCTTATAATGTTCATATTGTGTTCATAAATACTATGCAGTATAGATGTGTTCATATGGTTTTTACATTAACAAAAATAATGATATTTTTTGATTTTGTAACTCCCAATTAATGATATGAGAGTTACATAAAAAAGAAAATTACCTAAATGTAAAACCCATTTTTTTAAATATATAAATAATATTATATGAGCCTTTAAATATTTCTTTAAAATTTATTTGAAGTGTTAAAATATTTACGTAATAAACTAAGAAAATAATTGTAGAAATCTTAAATAAATAAATAAATAAATTATGAAAAGAAAGACAAAAAGAAAAAAATTAATAAAATAAAAGTGTTTTCTTTTAATTATTGGACCAAAAATGTAAGATACTACGTCAGGAGGGGTCTGATGGTAAATGTCAGAAACTTGAGGGGGCCGAGTGTCATCTTTTTCAAAGATGAGGGACCTGTTTTGCCAAAAGTACATAACTGTTTGAGAAAACGACCCATCGGCCTAAAACTCTCGATTTGTCCGATTTCTTCAACTAATAAGCCAAAACTCTTAGCATATAAATTGTAGAGCTCTGGCTTAGGAACGTTTTGGTTCAAATAGCTCGAAAAATCGTTGAGTTTTGAGAGAGAAACCTGAGCTTGAAGTTCGGAATAAAAATCTCGGTTTTCACCGATTTTAGGTGAGATTCTTAACCAAATC
>NW_020204966.1:0-1128 GCF_001531365.2 Cynara cardunculus var. scolymus | reverse complement strand
TGTGTTTTCGTTGTTCGATTTTTATGTTTTTAAGTTGTTAAGTTTTAGTTTTAAAAACAAACTTTAAATGAGTAAATGGAACTCATTTCTTGATGAAAATTYGTKTTCTTTATGTCAAAGTGTTGGTAAAAATATTACCAAGAGTTTTGCACAAAAAGAATGAAGAAAAACGGTCAAGAAACGAGCCATTTTCAAGCTTAAAGAGCTTGAAAACGCGCAGCAATGGCTGTGCAGTTTTTGTCGTATTAGTCGCATGTTGTTTCTTGTTTCCATTAAAAATTAGTTGGAAAAGAAGTGTTGAGGCCGGGTTTCAAACCCGCGACCTCACACACATGGTTGTACACTTAACCAACAGGCTATGTATGAGGTTTCTTGCTTTTTGTGTGTTCATATTTTTAATATCTTGAATACATCTGAGTTTCAGAAATTAATTTTTAACACCTGCAGTTTTAGGAATTAAATTTCTTTATATAAAATTTATGAAACTTTCATTAAGTTGTTTGTATTTTGTAAAATGCAAACTTTGACCCCATTTCGATTATTTATCTCTATTGGTTACCAAAATGACCCTATAAATGGGAAATCGGTATTTTAGCAATACCTTGCGTAATTGTTTTCAAAATTTACCGAAATAGCCATATATCTTAGGGATTGGTCTATGTACTTCATTTTTATATTATTACTTTTATGAAATTATCAAAATGACCCTACAATTTGGAAATTGGTATTTTAGCAATACTTTACGTATTTGCTTTATAAAATTACCGAAATGATCCAATGTCTTGGGAATTGGTATCTAAGTGTTATTTTAAATCTATTCCCTATGAAATTACCAAAATGACCCTACAACATGGTAATCGGTATTTTAGCAATACTTTACGTATTCGCCCTATAAATTACCGAAATGACCCTATGTCTTGAGAATTGGTATCTAAGTGTTATTTTAAATCTATCTATAAAATTACCAAAGTGACCCTACAACACGGAAATCGGTATTTTAGCAATACTTTACGTATTCGCCCTATAAATTACCGAACTGACCCTATATCTTGGGAATTGGTATCTATGCTTTATTTTGATTATTATCCTCGTGAAATTACCAAAATGACCTCACAATTAGGGAATCGG
>NW_020204965.1:7273-8684 GCF_001531365.2 Cynara cardunculus var. scolymus | reverse complement strand
TAATAAGTCCAGATATGGCAGTACCACTACCTGAGATTAAGGTAGATGAAAAGTAATGTTTTGAAGAAACCCCTGAGTAGATTACTGACTATAAAGTGAAGAACTTACGAAACAAAGAAATTGGGTTAGTAAAGGTTCAGTGGCGTTATCATAAAGGATCAGATGCCACCTGGGAACCAGAGTCGGAAATGCGGATGAAATATCCCTACCTTTTTGCTTAAGTGAATTCCGGGACGGAATCCTTTTAAGGAGGGAATATTGTAATAACCTGGTTATTAATATTTTAGTGATATATATATATATATGATATGTATATATGTTTAATATGTGTGTAGCATTATTTTAAGGAGAGGTCAGCTAAGTAAGCCGCCCATCATCTCCTTTTTCTTTATGTTGATATAAAAAGCTTTTTGTGAAAGGAAAACACATTCATACACCTACTATTTCTAGAAAGTGTTTTCTCTCTGAGAATTTGAAGAATTTGCACAAGAAGAAGAAGAATTCAAAGGCTTTGATTTTCGGTTTCTAAAAGGTGAGTGTATTAAAAGCTTTGAATATGAATTGCTTTCATACAAATTGAAAAGCATTTAGATCTTATTATTATGAGTTTGGATGCATTTTATGATGCTTGTGTAAACCGGCCAAGTAGTGTCCGGATTGTAATCCGGATACTTAAACCGGTTGTGCTTTGTCCGGATATCTTTTAAACCGGACAAGAGGTGACCGGATATCGTCTAAACCGGCCAAGTGTTGTGCTGTGTATTGACCGGATTTTCTTAAACCGGTCAAAGGTTGAATTGTGTATTGTACGGTTTAATCTAAACCGGATGACAAAGAAAGTGAAGTGGTGTCCGGATTTCTAAACCGGACAAAGATGATTATATTTTCAAGTGTTTATAATGACCGGATTGTTAAATCAGACAAAGAGTTGGTTTATTTTCAAAGAATGTTGTCCGGACTTCTAATCTGGACAAGTCTGACCGGACTTCAAGTCCGGATAAAAAGAGATGTATTTGAAAGAATGTTGTTGGAATGATATATTGAGCAGTGTAAACTGCGTGTGAGATGGCGGTGTAACCGCGAGACTGATATGAGCGGTGTAACCGCGAGAGTGATAGGGGCGGTGTAACCGCGAGAGTGATATAATGGGCGGTGTAACCGCAAGTGAAGAAAGAGATAAGAGAATGAGATGGCGGTGTAATCCGCGAGAAACATAAATATACTTATGTTTCAGAACATGTTTGATTCTAAACTGAATGTTTGGAATATATATTGTTGTATGAGATTATACACTCACTAGACCTTTTGGTCTAACGGTCAGATGTTGGATTAACCTGTTTTGCAGGACAGTGTGCTCTGAGAGATAAAGGCAAAGGAAAAGTCTAATTGTTGATATTAGCTTGTTATGCAT